>NW_027596203.1:0-80000 GCF_964194155.1 Cetorhinus maximus
GTGCGGAATTCTCCCCTCGTATTTATTACGTATGAAACATCATTGAAGTTATATGATGATTGCCATTTGCGGGATCTTGCTTTGCATGAACTGACTGCACGTTTCTCTTAACAATACACTGATACAGCGTGTGTAATATTAAACAATTGAATGAATGAAATGTAAACTTACTTGCACGTCTTCCGTTTCTTTCCTTCTTGTAACACCTGTGCCTAATATAAATACAGACATCAGTCACGGTGTTAATATTCTCCACCTGCTTGTGTCTTCACAGGAAGCATTATCAAGCAAAATCTAACCCTGAGCTTCAAGGAGATGAGAGGGACAAGGTGACCAGAAACTCATTCAAAGAGATCGGTTTTTAAGGAGCATCTTGAAGGCTCAGATCGAGGCTGAAAGAGTGACAGAGATAGAGAGAGAGAGAGAGAGACAGACAGAGAGAGAGAGAGAGATAGAGAGAGAGAGGGAGAGAGATAGACAGAGAGAGGGAGAGAGAGACAGAAAGACCGAGAGAGAGAGGGAGAGACAGACAGACAAACAGACAGGTAGGGAGAGAGAGACAGACAGACAGACAGAGAGAGAGAGAGAGAGAGACAGAAAGACAGAGAGGGAGAGAGAAAGACAGAGAGGGAGAGAGAGAGACAGAAAGACAGAGAGGGAGAGAGAGAGACAGAAAGACCGAGAGAGGGAGAGACAGACAGACAAACAGACAGACAGGTAGGGAGAGAGACAGAGACAGGCAGACAGAGAGAGAGACAGAGACAGGCAGGGAGAGAGGCAGACAGTCAGATATAGAGAGAGAGAGGGAGAGAGAGAGGCAGACAGACAGAGAGAGAGAGAGAGAGACAGAAAGACCGAGAGAGAGAGAGGGAGAGACGGTGAGAATTCTAGACCTCACATCAATGGTAGAGAGATGGAAACCAAGAGTCCGGAAATGGAGGAAAAGAGAGATAAGAGTAGAGAGGGGCTGGAGGAGGTTACAGAGATAGGGAGGGGTGTAGGGGCTGGAGGAGGTTACAGAGATAGGGAGGGTTGTAGGGGCTGGAGCAGGTTACACAGATTGGGAGGATTGTAGGGACTGGAGGAGGTTACAGAGATAAGGAGGGTTGTTGGGGCTGGAGGAGGTTACAGAGACAGGGAGGATTGTAGGGACTAGAGGTGGTTAACGAGATAGGGAGGGGTGTAGGGACTGGACAAGGTTACACAGATTGGGAGGGTTGTACAGGCTGGAGGAGGTTACAGAGATAGGGAGGGTTGTAGGGGTGGAGGAGGTTACACAGATTGGGAGGATTGTAGGGACTGGAGGAGGTTATAGAGATAGGGAGGGGTGTAGGGACTGGACGAGGTTACACAGATTGGGAGGGTTGTAGGGGCTGGAGGAGGTTACAGAGATAGGGAGGGTTGTAGGGGCTGGAGGAGGTTACGGAGATAGGGAGGGGTGTAAGGGCTGGAGGAGGTTACAGAGATAGGGAGGGTTGTTGGGGCTGGAGGAGGTTACAGAGATAGGGAGGATTGTAGGGGCTAGAGGTGGTTAACGAGATAGGGAGGGGTGTAGGGACTGGACGAGGTTACACAGATTGGGAGGGTTGTACAGGCTGGAGGAGGTTACAGAGATAGGGAGGTTTGTAGGGGTGGAGGAGGTTACACAGATTGGGAGGATTGTAGGGACTGGAGGAGGTTATAGAGATAGGGAGGGGTGTAGGGACTGGACGAGGTTACACAGATTGGGAGGGTTGTAGGGGCTGGAGGAGGTTACAGAGATAGGGAGGGTTGTAGGGGCTGGAGGAGGTTACAGAGATAGGGAGGGTTGTAGGGGCTGGAGGAGGTTACAGAGATAGGGAGGGTTGTAGGGGCTGGAGGAGGTTACAGAGATAGGGAGGGTTGTAGGGGCTAGAGGAGGTTTCAGAGATCGGGAGAGGGGAATTGAGACAAGGGAGGATTTGAAAATCAGAATGAGAATTTTAACATTGAAGTCTTGATGACACAGAGTATCTCAGACACATTGTGCAGAATCTACATGGGACTGAACAGAATTCCAGCGATGCACCGGTGATCTTACCATATAATCCCAACAACAAGAACGACCAAAACAACAGCAACGAGAACAACCAGAGCAGCGACTCCACCAGCAGCTGTAAATACAGAAACAGTCATCAAAATGATTCTCCAATAACAAGGGGAACAGGAGGAGGCCATTCAGCCCCTCAAGACTTGTCCCCCATTCAGTCAGATCACGGGTGATCTGTATCTTAACTCCATCCACCCACCTCGGTTCCATGACCCTTAACCCCCCCCCCGACCCAACAAAAATCTCTCAATCTCAGTTTTGAGATTTCCAATTGACCCCTCCCAGCCTCGACAGCTTTTTCTGGGGGGGAGAGTTCCAGATTTCCACACCCCACCCTTTGTGTGAAGATAGTGCTTCCTGACATCACCCCCCTGAACGGCCTGGATCCAATTTTAAGGTTCTGCCCCCTCGTTCTGGACCCCACCCCCCCCACCCCCACTCACCTCACCCCCACCAGAGGGAACAGTTTCTCTCTATCGACCCAACAAATCCTTAAATCATCTTAAACCCCTCGATTTGATCACCCCTTAATCTTCGAGACTCGGGGGAACACAAGACTGGTCTGTGCAACCTGTCCTCGGGATTTAACCCTTTCAGCCCCGGGATCGTCCCGGTGACTCTGCGCTGCACCCCCTCCATGGACAATATATCCTCTCTGAGGTGCGGGGGCCCGGGACTGAACCCAATAACTCTGGATGGGGCCTGAGAGGAGCTTTAGAAAAACTGCGGACACCTCCTGTGCTGTCACACCCCAAGAGGTCCATTCTAGCCTGGATCCTGGACGGAGTGGTGTGGAGAGCAGGATGGGGATGCACTGGGTGAGGGGATCCATTAGCCTGCATTGCAATGACTGAAGTTAAAGTCAGGGACAGGAGGTGATGGGAGAGTGAGGGACCCCGCGGGGAAGAGGATCTGGAGTGTAAGACTTCGCGGACCCCGGACCAGATCGCACTCACTCCAGTCTTGATTCATCATCCCAGGGTTGTGTCCGGTTCCGTTAATTGGGGTGGTAAGTGTTTGATTCCCCTCACCATCCTGACCATCAGGTTTATTATCTGTAAACCACAAAATCAAATTGGGACATTTCTTCAAATATATATATTATATATATATATAAAAATCAGCAAATAATAATTGGCACTGCAACTTCCCCAGAACAGGTACAGCACGGGGTTAGATACAGAGTAAAGCACCCTCTACACTGTCCCCATCAAACACTCCCAGGACAGGTACAGCACGGGGTTAGATACAGAGTAAAGCTCCCTCTACACTGTCCCCATCAAACACTCCCAGGACAGGTACAGCACGGGATTAGATACAGAGTAAAGCTCCCTCTACACTGTCCCCATCAAACACTCCCAGGACAGGTACAGCACGGGGTTAGATACAGAGTAAACAGAGTAAAGCTCCCTCTACACTGTCCCCATCAAACACTCCCAGGACAGGTACAGCACGGGGTTAGATACAGAGTAAAGCTCCCTCTACACTGTCCCCATCAAACACTCCCAGGACAGGTACAGCACGGGGTTAGATACAGAGTAAAGCTCCCTCTACACTGTCCCCATCAAACACTCCCAGGACAGGTACAGCACGGGGTTAGATACAGAGTAAAGCTCCCTCTACACTGTCCCCATCAAACACTCCCAGGACAGGTACAGCACGGTGTTAGATACAGAGTAAAGCTCCCTCTACACCGTCCCCATCAAACATTCCCAGGACAGGTACAGCACGGGGTTAGATACAGAGTAAAGCTCCCTCTACACCGTCCCCATCAAACACTCCCAGGACAGGTACAGCACGGGGTTAGATACAGAGTAAAGCTCCCTCTACACTGTCCCCATCAAACACTCCTAGGACAGGTACAGCACGGGGTTAGATACAGAGTAAAGCTTCCTCTACACTCTCCCCATCAAACACTCCCAGGACAGGTATAGCACGGGGTTAGATACAGAGTAAAGCTCCCTCCACACTGTCCCCATTAAACACTCCCAGGACAGGTACAGCACGGGGTTCGATACAGAGTAAAGCTCCCTCTACACTGTCCCCATCAAACACTCCCAGGACAGGTACAGCACGGGGTTCGATACAGAGTAAAGCTCCCTCTACACTGTCCCCATCAAACACTCCCAGGACAGGTACAGCACGGGGTTAGATACAGAGTAAAGCTCCCTCTACACTGTCCCCATCAAACACTCCCAGGACAGGGACAGCACAGGGTTAGATACAGAGTAAAGCTCCCTCTACACTGTCCCCATCAAACACTCCCAGGACAGGTACAGCACGGGGTTAGATACAGAGTAAAGCTCCCTCTACACCGTCCCCATCAAACACTCCCAGGGGGCTTGGATGTAGCTCTCCTTTTGAGATAGCAAAGTCAGCGCTCTTGTTCAGGAACTGGTCCCAGTTATTACCTGGCACGCTGAGAAATTTCTCACAGTAATATGTGCAACGGGCTATGCCCTGGTAGAGTTCCAGGCTGAGGTGCCCATCTGTGGGGCGTCTGGCGGTGGCGTTAAAGCAGCTGGTGACGTTTTCCTTCCTGGAGCATTTAACATCGACAGGTGGATCTCCCGTTCCAGGCACAAGGCAGTGAATGTGGGCTGCCTGGCCATTCGTCAGGTCGCAGTTACAGTCCAAATGGTGAGGCTCAATCCATTTGCAACGTCCCCCTGGAAGACAGAAGTTGTCGGAAAAAAAAACGTATCAGGTCGGGCAGGGTGAGAAAATCGGGCGCAAATCCCACCCCCACTCCCCCCCCGCCACCATCGCTTTAGTCCATTCAACAATCTGGGATCGCCCGGTGCGACTGAGCAGCTGTCAAATCGCCGGGGATACCCCACCGGCTCACTGAGGGAGGGAAGCCCTTGCCACCCTTACCCCACCCCCTCTGGGAGCATCAGTGACTCCAGCCTCCAACACCAGTGCCATTAATGAGTTATCTGCTCTGTGAAGTGACCCCCTCAGTTTGTGTCGAGCCAAAGCCGCACCTTCGGACGGGCAATTGGTGCCGGGTAACAAACGCCAAGCTTGGCGGCTTTGCCCACCTCCCAAGTACGGTGGGGGGGTTTTTTTTTTTTTAGAACCTGCCCGAGCAGGAGAAATACCCCCAATAAAATCCTCTTTCTAGTCCAGGAATCGCCCTCGAAGGAGTGAACAGCAAAAACAGAAGAAGCGTTTCAATGAAACGACCGGTGGGTTTCTGTTCGGAAGCAGAGGAGGTGCACAGCTCCAGGACGATCCTGCCACAATCATTCAGACCTGTCGAATGCAGCCAGCCCTAGAAACCAGGCAGATACCAGGTGAGCCCACACCACCACCACCGACCACCCCCACAACCGAGAACACCCTTTCCCCAGCGTGGAAGGCAGGAACCCGAGCTCAGGAAGCAAAGAGTGGTCCCTGCGAGAGCAACGGACCACGAGGGCAATTACCTGGCCGCTTTTAAACGATGGAGTCTTTTTTACCTTTGTACATGCCAGAAACAACGGGGAGGTTCCAGAGGATGAGAACAGCAGCGAGTATCCTGAAAGATAGCGGAGAAACCAGTGATGTCCTGTTGTGAAACCTCAAAGCTCAGAGTGTGGGACAGAACCAAGACCAGAGAGAGAGAGAGAGAGAGAGAGAGAGACGGCTGTGAATGAGCACATAATGAGCAACAAGTCTGAGGTTCCAAACTCTGTCGCTGGGAAAGATCTGAGGAGACCCAGGGGTCAAGTTATCCTGAGACAGAGGCAAACAGAGTCTGGCAGAGGGACACAGAGCCTGGCAGAGGGGACACAGAGCCTGGCAGAGGGGACACAGAGCCTGGCAGAGGGGACGCAGAGCCTGGCAGAGGGGACACAGAGCCTGGCAGAGGGGACGCAGAGCTTGGCAGAGGGGACGCAGAGCCTGGCAGAGGGGACGCAGAGCCTGGCAGAGGGGACGCAGAGCCTGGCAGAGGGACACAGAGCCTGGCAGAGGGACACAGAGCCAAGAAGGTCCAATAGAAATGGAAAACTGACTGGCAGGGAGAGGGCAAGACTGATTGGGAAGGCGAGGGGAACAGACAGATGGAGAGGTTGGGGGGGTGGGTGGGTGGAGAGTGAAGGAGTGGGAGAGAGACAGAGAGGAAGGGGAGAGGGAAGGAGTTGGGGTGGGGGGAGAGAGAGAGACTGAGAGACCGAGAGAGACAGACAGTATGTTACTCAAGAGAAGGATGGTAGTGCAGAAGGTTCAGTTGGAGGGAGGTCGAAGAGAACATCGGAAACATATTTTTGGAATTGAGGGGGAGGGAAAGTCAAAAAGGGGAGGCAGCTCTGTTGGAGAGAGAGAGAATGGTCAAGGAAGACAGTGACACGGAGAGAGAAAAGTTAGGAGACAAGAGTGAGAGTCTGAAGACACAGGGGAGGGAGAATCGAAGGATCTCCTTCAGCTGAAGAGTCCCTCCATCAATAAGAAATTTCGGGCAAGGGCAGGTTGCAGCCATGTGGGCAGGGAAAGCCCAAACTCATCTTGGCAGCTTGGGAGGGGGCCCACAATATTGGCGACAGGGGCAGACATTGATAGCAGTTGGGTTAAAATTGCGAGAGGCCAGATTGAGGACTCATTCGAAGAGTGAAGATTTGCTGCATCAAGCGTAGTGACCCCAAGGGGTACGAGTGTTAGTGTGGCAACAGTGTGCAGAATGGAAACATCAGCAAGATCGGCAAGAGGAACAGGAGGAGGCCCATTCAGCCCCCTCGAGCCTGTTACACAGGAACAGGAGGAGGCCCATTCAGCCCCCTCGAGCCTGTTACACAGGAACAGGAGGAGGCCATTCAGCCCCCTCGAGCCTGTTACACAGGAACAGGAGGAGGCCATTCAGCCCCCTCGAGCCTGTTACACAGGAACAGGAGGAGGCCCATTCAGCCCCCTCGAGCCTGTTACACAGGAACAGGAGGAGGCCCATTCAGCCCCCTCGAGCCTGTTACACAGGAACAGGAGGAGGCCATTCAGCCCCCTCGAGCCTGTTACACAGGAACAGGAGGAGGCCATTCAGCCCCCTCGAGCCTGTTACACAGGAACAGGAGGAGGCCCTTTCATTCAGATCACGTCCGATCTGTATCTTAACTCCATCCACCCGCCTCGGTTCCGTGACCCTTAACCCCCCCCGACCCAACAAAAATCTCTCAATCTCAGTTTTGAAATTGACCCCTCCCAGCCTCGACAGCTTTTTCTGGGGGGGGCGGGTGGGGAGAGTTCCAGATTTCCACCCCCCCTTTGTGTGAAGATAGTGCTTCCTGACATCACCCGCCCTGAACGGCCTGGCTCCAATTTGAAGGTTCTGCCCCCTTGTTCTGGATCCCGCCGCCCCTCCCATCCCACCACCCTGATCCCGGAGGAGATAGTTTCTCGGGGACTCCACCATTTAGATCCTGGAGTTGCGTTTCTCCTGCGAGTCTGTCCAGTCACTGTATCCTGCACAATTCGACCTGTAACAAGGAATAAAACTGCTTAGCTGCAAACTCCAGATTTTCAGCCTCAGAGCCCTTCCTTCAGAAATGACAATCACGGCTTCAAAAACCTCCCACCCACTTCAAGAAAAGGACTCGCATTTCTCTAGCGCCTGTCGCCGCCCCCCCCCGCCGCCCTTCGGACGCCCCAATGCGTTTCACAGCCGATAGAGGACGTGTGTTTTTTTTTAAATGTAGTCAGTTATGACGCGGCGGATGACGTGTGCCTGGCGGGTAAAATCCACGAGGGAAACTAGATCACACCTCGGTCACGACTGTTTTGCAATTTGTATTTATTTTGAGATGCGTGACCTGAATTCGGAAGTAATGAGACGACCAAGACTTCAGAGGGTTTTAGAATACTAAATGAAACATTTGTTAATAGAAGAAAAGAGGGCGTGCCTCACTGTCGGAGGGTCCGTACTGAGGGAGTGCCGCACTGTCGGAGGGTCCGTACTGAGGGAGTGCCGCACTGTCGGAGGGTCAGTACTGAGGGAGTGCCGCACTGTCAGAGGGTCAGTACTGAGGGAGTGCCTCACTGTCGGAGGGTCCGTACTGAGGGAGTGCCGCACTGTCGGAGGGTCAGTACTGAGGGAGTGCCGCACTGTCGGAGGGTCAGTACTGAGGGAGTGCCGCACTGTCGGAGGGTGAGTACTGAGGGAGTGCCGCACTGTCGGAGGGTCAGTACTGAGGGAGCGCAGCTGACCGGGACTATTCTCACATTGCTGTTTGTGAGAGCTTGCTGTGCGCTAATTGGCTGCGATGTTTCGTGCATTCCCACAGTCATCTCACCTCAAAAAATACGTTTTCTTTGGCTGTGCAAACCTCAGATCCTTGAAGTGATCTCATAACTGCTGTGCTATTGTTAGCTCCAGACTTGACCATCGGCTCATCAATCACACCCTGCATTGTGTTCAGCTGATCGGACTTCCCCGATGTCCGTATATCCTAAACCTCACCGAGTCCCATTCACCCATCACCCCCCTTTGTCCTTCACTGACGTAGATTGGCCTCCGGTACAGCAACCCCTTGATTTTCCTATTCTCCTCCTTGTTTTCAAATTCACCCGGGATACCCCTCCCACCTTCGTAACCTCCTCCAGCCCCTACATTCCTACCAATCTCTGTCACCTCCTCCAGCCCCTACAACCCTCCCACCTTCGTAACCTCCTCCAGCCCCTACACCCCTCCCACCTTCGTAACCTCCTCCAGCCCCTACGTTCCTACCAATCTCTGTCACCTCCTCCAGCCCCTACAACCCTCCCACCTTCGTAACCTCCTCCAGCCCCTACACCCCTCCCACCTTCGTAATCTCCTCCAGCCCCGACACCCCTCCCACCTTCGTAACCTCCTCCAGCCCCTACATTCCTACCAATCTCTGTCACCTCCTCCAGCCCCTACAACCCTCCCACCTTCGTAACCTCCTCCAGCCCCTACACCCCTCCCACCTTCGTAACCTCCTCCAGCCCCGACACCCCTCCCACCTTCGTAACCTCCTCCAGCCCCTACATTCCTGCCTATCTCCGTCACCTCCTACAGCCCTCCCTATCTCTGTAACCTCCACAGGCCCATACAACCCTCCCTATCTCCGTAATCTCCTCCAGCCCCTACACCCCTCCCTATCTCTGTAATCTCCTCCAGCCCCTACAACCCTCCCTATTCCTGTAACCTCCTCCAGCCCCTACAGCCCTCCCTATCTCTGTAACCTCCTCCAGCCCCTACAGCCCTCCCTATCTCTGTAACCTCCGCCAGCCCCTAGAACCCTCCCTATCTCTGTAACCTCCTCCGGCCCCTACAACCCTCCCTGTCTCTGTAACCTCCTCCAGCCCCCACAGCCCTCCCTATCTCTGTAACCTCCTCCAGCCTCTACAACCCTCCCTATCTCTGTAACCTCCTCCATTCCCAGCAACCCTATCTCTGCAACCTCCTCCAGCTCCTACAAATCTGTCTCTGTAGCCTCCTCCAGCCCCTCCAACCCTCCCTATCTCTGTAACCTCCTCCAGCCCCTACAACCCTCCCTATCTCTGTAACCTCCTCCAGCCCCTACAACCCTCCCTATCTCTGTAAACTCCTCCAGCCCATACACCCCTCCCTATCTCTGTAACCTCCTCCAGGCCCTACACCTCTCCCTATCTCTGTAACCTCCTCCAGCCCCTACAACCCTCCCTATCTCTGTAACCTCCTCCAGCCCCTACAACCCTCCCTATCTCTGTAATCTCCTCCAGTCCCCTACAACCCTCCCTATCTCTGTAACCTCCTCCAGCCCCTACAACCCTTCCTATCTCTGTATACTCCTCCAGCCCCTACAAACCTATCTCTGTAACCTCCTCCAGCCCCTCCAACCCTCCCTATCTCTGTATACTCCTCCAGCCCTTAAAAACCTATCTCTGTAATCTCCTCCAGCCCCTCCAACCCTCCCAATCTCTGTAACCTCCTCCAGACCCTCCAACCGTCCCTATCTCTGTAACCTCCTCCAGCCCCTACAACCCTCCCTATCTCTGTAACCTCCTCCAGCCCCTACAACCCTCCCTATCTCTCTAACCTCCTCCAGCCCCTACAACCCTCCCTATCTCTGTAACCTCCTCCAGCCCCTACAACCCTCCCTATCTCTGTAATCTCCTCCAGTCCCCTAGAACCCTCCCTATCTCTGTAACCTCCTCCAGCCCCTACATCCCTCCCTATCTCTGTAACCTCCTCCAGCACCTACAACCTCCGACATTCCTGCCTTCCTCTGATTCTGGCCTGTTGTGCAGCCCTCCCTGACTCCGCATCCTCCCAACTCCCCCAAGGGTCCCAACGTTCCCTGAACCTGTTCTGAACCACGATCGCTCCGATTCCCACGGATGAACCTGTTTAATTATCTACACACCTGAGGGGGCTTTTTCCGTGGATTTTGACTTCCGACATTCCTTCCTCGGGTTTGGATTCACGTCTGCCGACAGGGTGTCTGTCATCGGAGCTGGACCATCTTCAGTCTGGGGACTGACCCAGTTCGTCATCGAGGTTTCAAACGATCTGCGTATGACATACCGAATCGTGAGGGGGTTGACAGGGAAATGTGTTGGAAATGTGTAACTTCAACAGCTCCCTCTCTGTTCCCTATCAAAAATCTCAGCTCCAGGACATCACTGCAGGAGTTCCTCAGGGTAGTGTCCTCGGCCCAACCATCTTCAGCTGCTTCATCAATGACCTTCCTTCCATCATAAGGTCAGAAGTGGGGATGTTCGCTGATGATTGCACAATGTTCAGCACCATTCACGACTCCTCAGATACTGAAGCAGCCCATGTCCAAATGCAGCAAGACCTGGACAATTTCCAGGCTTGGGCTGACAAGTGGCAAGTACCAGGCACACAAGTGCCAGGCAATGACCATCTCCAACAAGAGAGAATCTAACCATCGCCCCTTGACGTTCAGTGGCATCACCATCACTGAATCCCCCACTATCAACATCCTGGGGGTTACCATTGTTCAGAAACTGAACCGGACCAGCCATATAAATACTGTGGCTACAAGAGCAAGTCAGAGGCTGGAAAATCTGTGGTGAGTTACTCAACTCCTGATTCCCCAAAGCCTGTCCACCATCTACAAGGCACAAGTCAGGAGTGTGATGGAATACTCCCCACTTGCCTGGATGAGTGCAGCTCCAACAACACTCAAGAAGCTCGACACCATCCAGGACAAAGCAGCCCCGCTTGATGGGCACCCCATCCACAAACATTCACTCCCTCCACCATCGACGCACAGTAGCAGCAGTGTGTGTACCATCAACAAGATGCACTGCAGCAACTCACCAAGGCTCCTTCGACAGCACCTTCCAAACCCACGACCACTACCATCTAGAAGGACAAGGGCAGCAGACACATGGGGAACACCACCACCTGGACGTTCCCCTCCAAGTCATTCACCATCCCGACTTGGAAATATATCGGCCGTTCCTTCACTGTCGCTGGGTCAAAATCCTGGAACTCCCTCCCTAACAGCACTGTGGGTGTACCTACACCATACGGGGACTGCAGCGGGTCAAGAAGGCAGCTCACCCACCACCTTCTCAAGGGGTAATTAGGGATGGGCAATAAATGCTGGGCCCAGCCAGAGAAGCCCACATCCTGTGAACCAATTTTTTTTTTTCAAGACCTCCAATATTCAAACATCTCTCTCCTTAGTTTTAACCTTCAGCTGATCTGAAATTCTGCTGTCCCCCCCCATCCTAGCTCACACTGAGAGCCATTCATGCACTATCCTGAACTGGCAATCTGGTTCACTCTTTCACAGCTCAGCTACGCTGTCTGTGTTTGGTAATCGTTGTTCATCTGATCATGAGCAGCTGAAAAATAAAATATTCCAATTTGGTTAAGCTACTTACATCCAAGCTCAGAGCACAGAAAGAGGCCATTTGGCCCATCTGCTCTGTGCTGGTGTTTCTGCTCCACTCCAGCCTCCTCCCACCCACCCCCTCTCCATCTCACCCCATCCCCATATCCTTCTATTCCTTTCTCCCCATCATGTGTTTATCCAGCTTCCCCCTTAAACACATCGACACTATTCACCTCGACCACTCCCTGTGGGAGCGAGTCCCACATTCTCCCCACTCCCTGGGTAAAGAAGTTTATCCTGAATTCCCCATTGGGTTTATTAGTGACGATCTTATAATCGATGGCCCCTAGTTCTGGTCTCACTCCGACAAGCGGAAACATCGTCTCTACGTCTACCCCATCAAAACCCCTCTCGCCGTTTTAAAGACCTCGATCAGGTCACCCCTCCCCTCAGCCTCAGCTGCAGTGTCCCAAAGTTAGAGAAGGGCAAAACATCCAGGGTCCTTTTTGTGTTAATATGGAAAGTTTGAATTGAGAATCCAGGAATGGGAGGAGGGCATTTAGTGCGAGCACAGACTTCAGGTATCCCAGTTCTCAAGATTAGCCAGGATGCACTTGGATCATTTTCTGTGACAGAGCTCAGAGGCCCCACCCCCAACCCCAAACAGGCTCCACCCCCACACCCACCCGCCTCACAGGCCCCACCCCCACCCCCTCACTGGCCCCATACCCACCCCCTCACAGGCTCCACCCCCACACCCACCCCCATCACAGGCTCCACCCCCACCCCCAACCCCCCTCACAGTCCCAACCCCCTCCCTGGCCCCACCCCCTCACCGGCCCCACCCCCACCCCCTCACAGGCTCCACCCCCACACCCAGCCCCCTCACAGGCCCCACCCCCACCCCCTCACTGGCCCCACCCCCACCCCCTCACAGGCCCCACCGGCCCCACCCCCAACCCCTCACAGGCTCCACCCCCACACCCACCCCCCTCACAGGCCCCACCCCCCCTCACCGGCCGCACCCTCACCGGCCGCACCCCCACCCCCTCACAGGCGCCACCCCCACCCCCCTCACCGGCCCCACCTCCACCCCCACCCCCACCCCCCCTCACAGGCCCAACCCCCTCACCGGCCCCACCCCCTCACTGGCCCCACCCCCCACATCGGCCCCACCCCCTCACCGGCCCCACCCCCACCCCCTCACAGGCGCCACCCCCAACCCCTCACAGGCGCCACCCCCACCCCCATCACCGGCCCTCCCCTGACCCCCCTCACCGGCCCCACCCCCTTCACCGGCCCAACCCCCCTCACCGGCCCCACCCCCCTCACAAGCCCAACCCCCAGCCCCCTCACCGGCCCCCACCCCATCCTCACAGGCCCCACCCACCCCCCTCACAAGCCCCACCCCCACCCCCCCCACCAGCCGAACCCCCCTCCTCACCGGCCCTCACCCCCCCTCTCGGGCCCCACCTTCCTGCTCACCGGCCCCCACCCCCCCCTCACAGTGGGAGAGGAAGGTGTACCAGGGGCAGGGTAACGAAGATGTTGGGATGGGTGAGGTTGGGAGGGGGAATGATTGCTTCCGGGGCCATGTGTCGCCTGGAGCAGTCCTGGTCTGAAGACAATGAGTGGGCTGTGTTCTGGTGTGCTTTAAATACGGGGCCCAGCGTGAGGAAGCGCTGAGGTCATGTTGTGGCTGGCGAATCCAAGCCCGCCCACCAGCAACCTGGCGTTTTCCCCGTCAATGCATAATTAACAAGGCGGACGCTCCGGGAATGGGATGATACAACGCAAAAAAGCCGCCATTGGGTAAAATGTCAATTTTTCCCACCCAATACCACACTTTGTGCAAGACTGGGACAATCCTGCCTACAGTATTTATGTGGCTGGTCCAGTTCAGTTTCTGGTTAGTGGTAAACCCCCAGGATGTTGATAGTGAGCGATTTAGCGATGGTCATGTATTGAATATCAAGCTCAGATGGTTACATTCTCTCTAGTTGGAGATGGTCATTGCCGGGCACTTGTGTGACATGAATGTTACTTGTCACTTATCAGCCCAAGCCTGAATGTTGTCCAGGTCTTGCTGAGTAAGGACTACTTCCAGTTTGTCATTCCAGGATGAGGAATGCTTCAGCCTGTCAGGAGTGAATGGCACTGAACGTTGTGTAATTATCTGCAAGTATCCCCACTTCGGACCTTATATTGGAGGGAAGGCCATTGATGAAACAGGTGAAGATAGTTGGGTCTAGGTCACCACCCTAAGGAACTCATAAGAACATAAGAAATAGGAACAGGAGTAGACCATTCGGCCCCTCGAGCCTGCTCCGCCATTCAATAAGATCCCGGCTGATCTTTTCGTGTTTCAATTTCCACGTTCCCATCTACCCCCGATAACCTTTGATTCTCTTGCCTAACAAGAATCTCTCTGCCTCTGCCTTAAAAATATTCAATGATCCCGCCTCCACCTCCACCACCTTCTGAGGCAGAGAGTTCCAAGATCAGACAACCCTCAGAAAAAATTTCTCCTCATCTCTGTCCTAAAAGCATGACCCCTAATTTTAAACCAGTGCCCCCTAGCTCTGGACTCACCCACAAGAGGAAATATCCTTTCCACGTCCACCTTGTCAAGGCCGTTCAGGATCTTGTACACTTCAATCCAATCACCCCTCAATCTTCTAAACTCCAGTGGGAACAAGCCCAGTCTGTCCAATCTTTCCTCAGAAGACAACCCCCTCATTCCAGGGATCAGTCTAGTAAATCTCCTCTGAACCGCCTCCAACGCATTTACATCCTTCCTTAAATAAGGAGACCAAAACTGCACACAGTATTCGAGATACCATCTCCACAATGCCCTGTATAACTGAAGCATAACCTTACTTTAATGTTTAATTCCTCTCATAATAAAGGATAGCATTCCATTAGCCTTCTTAATTACTTGCTGTACCTGCATACTAACTTTTTGTGACTCATGTACCTAGATCCCTCTGCACCTCAGAATTATGCAGCCCTTCTCCATTTAAGTAATACTCTGCTTTTTTGTTCTTCCTGCCAAAGTGAACAACTTCACATTTTCCCACTTTAAGCTCCATTTGCCAGATTTTTGCCCACTCACTCAACCTATCTATATCCATCTGCAGCCTCCTCATGTCCTCTTCACAATATACTTTCCTACCTATCTTTATGTCATCTGCAAATTTAGCTACAATGTCTTCACTCCCCTCAGCTAAGTCATTGATATAAATTGTAAAAAGTTGAGGCCCCAGCACAGACCCTGTGGGACTCCACTGTTCACATCCTGCCAATCTGAAAAAGACCCATTTATGCATACTCTCTGCTTTCTGCCAGCCAGCCAATCTTCTATCCAGGCTAATATGTTACCCCCTGCACCATGCGCTTTTATTTTCCGTAATAATCTTTGATGTGGCGCTTTATCAAATATCTTCTGGAAATCCAAGTACAGCACATTCACAGGCTCCCCTTTATCCACTGTGCATGGTACTCCTTCAAAAAACTCCCAAAATTGGTTAAACATGATGTTCCTTTCACAAAACCATGCTGACTCTTACCTATTGCCTTGAACTCTTCTAAGTGCCCAGCTATAACCTCCTTAATTATCGATTCTAATAGCTTGACTGTTGTGGGTAAGTTAACTGTCTTATAGTTTCCTGCCACCCTCCCTTCTTGAATAGACGGGTTATATTTGCTACTTTCCAGTCTGATGGAACCTTTTCAGAATCGAGGGAATTTTGGAAAATTAACACCAGCGCATCCGCTACCTCATTAGCCGCCTCTTTTAAGACCCTCGGATGTAGTCCATTGGGACCCGGAGACTTGCCATCCCGCAGCTCCATCAATTTGCTCTGTAGCGTTTCCCGAGTGATTTCAATTTCACCAAGTTCCTCGCTCCCGTTCAAGCCCCTGATTTGCATTCTTGCAGAGATGTCCCAGAACTAAGGTGATTGACTTCCAATAATCATAATCGCTTTCCTTTGTGCTGGGTATGACTCCAACCAGCGGGGAGCTTTCCCCCTGATTCCCATTGACTCCAGTTTTGCTCGGGGCTCCTTGGTGCCACACCCGGTCAACTGCTGCCTTGATGTCAAGGGGCAGTCGCTCTCACCTCTCCTTGTGCCCCTGTGAATAAGAGCAGTCTGAAACTGTGGTGGTTGGGTGAGGAGGTGCGTGTTTGGAATATGTGGCCCGAACCCAACAAAGAATCTTGAGCGAAGGATTCCCGTCGCCTGGATTGAAAGTGGGCCCTGAACTCACACAATCAGAAGGGCAGATCGTAGAGCCTATTTAAAAAGGCCAGCACTTGAACCGCCATTCCAGTAGAGGCAGACTGGCACCCGCAGCGTCACCGAGAGAGGTGGCTGCTTCTGTGGCTGTTGGTGGATGCAGCGAGCGCCTTCCATGTTGAGGTGCCCCGTGAAGAAACATTTTCAATATGCCTGGCCCGGGCAGGCCATCAGAGGGGTGTACCCTCCAGATGCAGTCCTGGAGAGGTGGGTACGGCCGTTGTTTCCAGGTGGCCCTTCCGTGGGCCCTGGGGGAGCCCAAAACAGAGACCCAGCACCAGGGAGCTGCCTCAGTGTACCTGGTGGTCTCCATGCATCGAGATCGGGGGCCAATGCCGGTAAAAGGCTGGCAGGGACATACATTTGCTGTGGGTTGGCCGTTTAATTGAAGTAATCGCACAGCAGCCTCTGGTCCGGGATTGGCTGAGCCACCACTGTTCTGGCTTCTGGGAATATCTCTCGCATTGCCTTGCGCTGCCATCTGATGAGCCCACATCTCCCAGCCCATCTCCAGAGGGCTGGTAAAACCCCAGCCTGTAGCACCGTAAATAGACACTTAAACAAGGGTGTAAAGATTGGCTTTAGTTATGAAACACTTGAACACATCAGGCATTGCAGCTTTACCTGAAGACGTAACACCAACAAACTGATTTGCAGAAACTGTTCGAATCATTGGCCATGAAGTTTGTAACACTTTTCTTCCGCTGCTGGTATGCCACTGTTTGTGGTTGTGACAATAATCAGACGACCAAGGCAACTTGGCATCCGGACTATAACAATGTTCCCGACATCACAACCGTGACTACACTTCAAGAAATACTCTCCTCTACATTGGAGAGACCAAACGCAGACTGGGCGACCACTTTGCGGAACACCTGCGGTCTGTCCGCAAGAAAGACCCAAACCTCCCTGTCGCTTGCCATTTTAACACTCCACCCTGCTCTCTTGCCCACATGTCTGTCCTTGGCTTGCTGCAATGTTTCAGTGAAGCCCAACGCAAACTGGAGGAACAGCACCTCACCTTCCGACTAGTCACTTTACAGCCTTCCGGACTGAATATTGAATTCAACAACTTTAGATCTTAAACTCCCCCTCCCCCCAGCCCCACCCCGTTTCTTCCCCCTCCCCTTTGTTTTTTCCAATAATTTATATAGATTTTTCTTTTCCCACCTATTTCCATTATTTTTAAATCTATAACTGTAATGCCCTGTCAGTCTTTCCACCCCACCCCCACTAGAGCTGTACCTTGAGTGTCCTGCCATCCATTCTTAATTAGCACATCCTCTTAGATAATATCACCACCTTCAACATCTCCCTGTTCCTTTGTCTGTAACATCTTTTGATTATCTGCTCCTATCACTGCTTGCTTGTCCCTACAACCCGCCCCCCACCCCCCCAACTTCTCTCTCCCCCCACCGACATTAAACCAGCTTATATTTCACCCCTCTTCTAATTTTACTCAGTTCTGCTGAAGGGTCACGAGGACTCGAAACGTCAACTCTTTTCTTCTCCGCCGATGCTGCCAGACCTGCTGAGTTTTTCCAGGTAATTCTGTTTATGTTCAAGAAATACTCTATTGGCTGTAAATAAACTTGGGAACCCACTGGCCATATAACTGCGTAAGGAATAAGAGCAGCCCATTCAACCCTACCCTGTCACCCAATAATTCAATTCAACCATTCAGATAAAATGCTGTGTGAATTCTGGACACAGCGGGAGAATACAAGTCGGAGAGAGTCACAATGAACTAACACCCTGAGCAAACCACATCTGGTGGCGAAGATCTGAAGGAGACATTCAACCGTGGGAAGTAGTTCAGAGTCGTGAGGCTGATCCACAATGTCTCAGACTAGCTGAGCAGTCAGAAAGCCTGAAGGAGTTTGAGCTTTGCAGCCTTGAAAGGAAGTGACCTTAAAGCCGTACATAATAAATGGTGCAATAAGAATAAAAGTTAAATCTGGAACACTATTATGATTGCAGCTCAGTGGGACGCAGGTTTAAGCTCGTCAAGGCACATTTAGAACTGATCTCAAAGGGTAGGGGAGAGGAAACAAAACCCGGAATGAACCATTGTAGAAGCAGCTGGGTGCTGTGGTGCTGGGGGTGGGATTGGCCTTGGTCGTCTGACTATTGTCACAACCACAAACAGCAGCATACCAGAAACTGAAGAAAAGTGTTACAAACTTCATGGCAAATGATTCGAACAGTTCCTGCCAATCAGTTTGCTCGTGTTACATCTTCAGGTAAAGCTGCAATGCCTGCTGTGGTCAAGTGTTTTGCTTTCTTGTCCCTTCGGGAATTCAACAACTTGGACGTCATGATCAATCAGCAAACCACTGCTGGCCAGCAGAAAAACTTCAGGAAATCACCTGTGCTCTTTACAGTGGGATAGGTAAAGGCTGCACATAGCTGGGATTCACGTTTTGCCTGCCTGCGGTTTGCTGGTTTGTGTGTGCACAGTTCATCAACTATTTCTTAAATGTTACTGGAAAGCAGAAAACTCACAAATGTGCCCAGAAATCGTAAAAAAAAAATCATTAAGTGCTTCTTAAGTCCAGCTTCACTCTGGAGTTAGGGAATGCCAGCGTCTCTATCCAGTGAAGCCCAACGCAAACTGGAGGAACAGCACCTCATCTTCCGACTAGGCACTTTACAGCCTTCCGGGCTGAATATTGAATTCAACAACTTTAGATCTTAAACTCCCCCTCCCTCCATCCCCACCCCCATTTCCATTTCTTCCCCCTCCCTTTTGTTTTTTCCAATAATTTATATAGATTTTTCTTTTCCTACCTATTTCTATTATTTTTAAATCTATAACTGTAATGCCCTGTCAGTCTTTCCACCCCACCCCCACTAGAGCTGTACCTTGAGTGTCCTGCCATCCATTCTTAATTAGCACATCCTCTTAGATAATATCACCACCTTCAACATCTCCCTGTTCCTTTGTCTGTAACATCTTTTGATTATCTGCTCCTACCACTGCTTGCTTGTCCCTACAACCACCCCACCCTCAACTTCTCTCCCCCCGCCCCCCACCTTAAACCAGCTTATATTTCACCCCTCTCCTAACTATACTCAGTTCTGCTGAAGGGTCGTGAGGACTCAAAACGTCAACTCTTTTCTTCTCCGCCGATGCTGCCGGACCTGCTGAGTTTTTCCAGGTAATTCTGCTTTTGTTTTGGATTTCCAGCATCCCGCAGTAGTTTTTTGTTTTTATCTCTGTCAAGCTTGCTTCACGCCGATTGGGATCATATTTCGCCCAGAGTGAAGCTGGAAGAGGTTGTGCCCTGGTGTCTGGTTGAAACATGACTGCCCCGAGAAATTTTGCCAATATCACATAAGGAAGTATTCCATTAGACCAAAGGTCAGTATAGCTTCAATGGGTTGAATGTCTTTTTCTCATTCTTGACTTTGATTACACTCTTACACTGTACTGTTAGGGAGTGTGAAAATGAGAAGGACCCTAGCAACATTAACGAGGCAAATTGTGAGTTAAACCATCACCGTAGCAACATGAGCACAAAAGCAATCAAGGAAATAGTTTCATTTCCTATCACGTATCTGATAACAGAAATGCTGAAAACAGAGAAAATGATCACAGTTACTCACAAGCCCAACCTTCTCAAGTAGGAGGAAGGCACAATGAATCTGACAGAACAACGTTAGCTGAATCAACAACTCCTGTTCCTCCATTCCTATGAAGAGTGTTCTAGTCAGACCACACTGAGTACTGTGTCTAATCCTGGTTATAAAAATAACCCGATGAAGAAATTCAAGGCTGGATACATTGGAGTAAAGAGCAAGAAGGCCAATCCTCAGTGTTAAAGAAAAGACTGGAGAAACTCAGGTTTTCAGTTCTTGAAAATATTACGTCCAATGATATGAAAAGGTAAATCCATCAAATCGCCTTCCACATCCTACATGGAAAGGACATTGCAGACAGTAAGGATGGTTGTTATAGACATCCCAGCTGCAGGCTGTGCCTGTCTGTCCATTCTGAGCAGGAGCAGTGTAAACCAAAAAGGGGGAAAATAGCTTCAATTCTTTTTTTTTTAGGATGTCAAGGGGGTGAAGGGATTATCAGTTGGGACAGCATTTGGGGCATTGGCTACAACACCCTCAGACTCGGAGTTGAAAATTCAGCCGGAATCCCTGCCACAGATCACTAGTCCATTGATCCCAGGGGGAAAGTTTACAAGGGATTAGGAAGGCAAAACCAGGCTCAGCTGTACCTCTTCACACATGGTAAATTTCCATCGGACTGTTAACGCCTTTAGAACGTTTTGCAATTTAGGTAGCATCCTTAGCCCAGGAGGATGAAAGCTGTAGAGTTATAATAAATTTAACAGCAACCTTGGATGTCAGTGGTTTGAGAACTGACAGGCAGTGAACGCCGTAAATGAAATCACAAGTTATTGAACTGCAAAAGAAGGTTAAACGGCAGAGAGAAGAGTGACTTTTTTTCCCTTCTGATGAAATGACTTACCTTCTGCAGCACCTTATTCTCTGTGCAAACTCTCCGATCAAACGTTTTGAAGCAGCAAGTTGTGGAAATGGGAACAGGAAGTAGCTGTAAAATCACATTACAACCAATATTTCATTTGTCATTACTTACCTACTAAATTAATAAGAAACATCAAATTAATTGATAAATAACGGTGTAACAGAATTATTGCTGATTATGCGCTCAGATTCACAGGTTTTAAAACACATTTGCGTTATATTTTTTAAAATCACACCAAAGACAAAGTAATGGAGAAAAAGAAACAAAATGCAAATACATTGAAATCACCAACACCATAAATTGTATAATGTCCTTTCTCTGCTGATGTCTCAAGTATATGTTTCCGTTCAGTGATAAACCTGGAATTCTTATTAATATAAAAACAAAAAACTGTGGATGCTGCAAATCCAAAACAATAAACTCATTTCTCGCTATCTTGACTCCATTCTCTCTCCCCTTGTCCAGTCCCTTCCCATCTACATCTGCGATTCCTCTCACGCCCTACATCATATCAACAATTTCCTGTTTCCTGCCCCCAACCGCTTCCTCTTCACCATGGACGTCCAATCCCTCTACACCTCCATCCCCCACCGGGATGGTCTGATGACTCTCCGCTTCTTCCTCGAACAGAGGCCCGAACAATCCCCATCCACCACTACTCTCCTCCGTCTGGCTGAACTTGTTCTCACACTGAACAATTTCTCCTTAAACTCCTCTCACTTCCTCCAAATAAAAGGTGTGGCTATGGGTACCCGCATGGGCCCCAGCTATGCCTGTCTCTTTATGGGGAATTTGGAACATTCCTTGTTCCAGTCCTACTCCGGCCCCCTCCCACAACTCTTTCTCTGGCACATCGATGATTACTTCGGTGCTGCTTCATGCTCTCGTCGGGACCTGGAAAAATTTATTAATTTTGCTTCCAATCTCCACCCCTCCATCATTTTCACATGGTCCATCTCTGACACTTCCCTTCCCTTCCTTGACCTCTCTGTCTCAATTTCTGATGATAGACTGTCCACCAATATCCATTACAAGCCTACCGACTCCCACAGCTACCTCGACTACAGCTCCTCACACCCCGCTTCCTGTAAGGACTCCATCCCATTCTCTCAGTTCCTTCGCCTCCGTCGCATCTGTTCTGATGATGCTACCTTCAAAAACGGCTCCTCTGACATGTCCTCCTTCTTCCTTAACTGAGGTTTTCCACCCACGGTGGTTGACAGGGCCCTCAACCGTGTCTGGCCCATCTCCCGCGCATCCGCCCTCACGCCTTCCTCTCCCTCCCAGAAACATGATAGGGTCCCCCTTGTCCTCACTTATCACCCCACCAGCCTCCGCATTCAAAGGATCATCCTCTGCCATTTCCGCCAACTCCAGCATGATGCCACCACCAAACACATCTTCCCTTCACCCCCCCGGTGGCATTCCGCAGGGATCGTTCCCTCCGGGACACCCTGGTCCACTCCTCCATCACCTCCTACTCCTCAACCCCCTCCCACGGTACCTTCCCATGCAACCGCAGAAGGTGCAACACCTGCCCCTTTACTTCCCCTCTCCTCACCGTCCAAGGGCCCAAACACTCCTTTCAAGTGAAGCAGCATTTCACTTGCATTTCCCCCAACTTAGTCTACTGCATTCGTTACTCCCAATGCGGTTTCCTCTACATTGGAGAGACCAAACACAGACTGGGTGACCGCTTTGCTGAACACCTTCGGTCTGTCCGCAAGCATGACCCAGACCTCCCTGTCGCTTGCCATTTTAACACTCCACCCTGCTCTCTTGCCCACATGTCCGTCCTTGGCCTGCTGCAATGTTCCAGTGAAATTCAACGCAAACTGGAGGAACAGCACCTCATCTTCCGACTAGGCACTTTACAGCCTTCCGGACTGAATATTGAGTTCAACAACTTTAGATCATGAACTCTCTCCTCCATCCCCACCCCCTTTCCGTTTCTTCCCCCTCCCTTTTGTTTTTTCCAATAATTTATATAGATTTTTCTTTTCCCGCCTATTTCCATTATTTTTAAATGTATTCCACCCACCGTGTATTTCATCCCACCCCCACTAGAGCTACCTTGCTCGTCCTGCTCTCCAATCTTAATTAGCACATTCTTTTAGATAATATCACCACCTTCAACACCTCTTTGTTCTTTTGTCTGTGACATCTTTCGGTTACCTCCACCTATCACTGCTTGCTTGTCCCAACAACACCCTCCCCTCCCCCTTAAACCAGCTTATCTTTCACCCCTTTCCTATTTCTACTTAGTTCTGTTGAAGGGTCATGAGGACTCGAAACGTCAACTGTGCTCCTCTCCGCCGATGCTGCCAGACCTGCTGAGTTTTTCCAGGTATTTCCGTTTCTGTTCTGGAATTCTTATTATACAGCGTCAATAGTCCTCTTGCAGGAAATCACAGTGACCGCGTGTGAAGATGCTGCTCAGATCATTGATCGAACAATAAAAGCATAACTTTTGCAAGGCCCTACCCTTACCTCCACTTGCTCAAGGTTGGAGACTCACAGTTCCTTTCTTTGTCTAGTATTTTCTGTAACATTTCCTTCTCCTTTTATTTACTGTTTTGATTATTTTGCTCAGAAATGTGCTTTCTCATTGCCTTTCTGTTTTTTCCACCAAACTGGATAACTTCACATTTTCTCACGTTATATTCCATCTGCCATGTAGACTGACTAACCTGTCCGCCAGGACAATTACACACCATCGGTCTGCTCTCAAAGGGGTCATCCACAGTCCTATCAAGTGGCACTTGCTTAGCAATAACCTGCTCACTGACGCCCAGTTTGGGTTCCACCAGGGCCACTCAGCTCCTGACCCCATTACAGCCTTGGTTCAAACATGGACAAAAGAGCTGAACTCCCGAGGTGAGGTGAGAGTGACTGCCCTTGACATCAAGGCAGCATTTGACCGAGTGTGGTATCAAGGAGCCCTAGCAAAACTGGAGTCAATGGGAATCAGGGGGAAAACTCTCCGCTGGTTGGAGTCATACCCAGCATAAAGGAAGATGGTTGTGGTTGTTGGAGGTCAGTCATCTCAGCTCCAGGACATGACTGCAGGAGTTCCTCAGGGTAGTGTCCTCAGCCCAACCATCTTCAGCTGCTTCATTAATGACCTTCCTTCCACCATAAGGTCAGAAGTGGGGATGTTCGCTGATGATTGCACAATGTTCAGCACCATTCGCGACTCCTCAGATACTGAAGCAGCCCATATCCAAATGCAGCAAGACCTGGACAATATCCAGGCTTGTGCTGACAAGTGACAAGTAACATTCACACCACACAAGTGTCAGGGAATGACCATCTCCAACCAGAGAGAATCCAACCATCGCCCCTTGACATTCAATGGCATTACCATCACTGAATCCCCCACTATCAACATCCTGGGGTTACCATTGACCAGAAACTGAACTGGACCAGCCATATAAATACTGTGGCTACAAGAGCAGGTCAGAGGCTGGGAATCCTGCAGCGAGTAACTCACCTCCTGACTCCCCAAAGCCTGTCCACCATCTACAAGGCACAGGTCAGGAGTGTGATGGAATACTCCCCACTTGCCTGGATGAGTGCAGCTCCAACAACACTCAAGAAGCTCAACACCATCCAGGACAAAGCAGCCCCGCTTGATTGGCACCCCATCCACAAACGTTCACTCCCTCCACCACCGACGCACAGTAGCAGCAGTGTGTGTACCATCTACAAGATGCACTGCAGGAACTCACCAAGACTCCTTCGACAGCACCTTCCAAACCCACGACCTCTACCATCTAGAAGGACAAGGGCAGCAGACACATGGGAACACCACCACCTGGAAGTTCCCCTCCAAGACACTCACCATCCTGACTTGGAAATGTATCGGCCGTTCCTTCACTGTCGCTGGGTCAAAATCCTGGAACTCCCTCCCTAACAGCGCTGTTAACGAACCAGCGAATGGCTGTGACTTGTTTTGTTTGCCTAAAACAGGTGCAATGCGTGTACATGTTCTTTCCGCCTGCAAAGAGATAATATATGTAGCTTTCCAGTCCACGCAAATATGCCACAATTTAAACTGACTGTGGGCGTAATTCTTCGCACAATGACGATTATTTAGCAAATGTTATCCAATCGCGGAATCACATCTAATGTCGACGCTGTGTTTTGAGTTTTGCAAGCTCGGGCTTTATTTAAATTCATTATATGGGACGTGGGCTTCTCTGGCTGGGCCCAGCATTTATTGCCCATCCCTAATTGCCCCTTGAGAAGGTGGTGGGTGAGCTGCCTTCTTGAACCGCTGCAGTCCCTGTGGTGTAGGTACACCCACAGCGCTGTTAGGGAGGGATCCTATAAATAACCCCCACTGAAACCCTCGATTAGATTCCAGTCTGTAACTCACTCCCGGGTATCTGTTATTCTATATGTAAACCCCCCCGAACCCCTTGACTAGATTCCGGTCTGTAACTCACTCCCGGGTAACTGTTATTCTATATATAAACCACCCTGAACCCCTCGATTAGATTCCAGTCTGTAACTCACTCCCAGGTATCTGTTATTCTATATATAAACCCCCCGAACCCCTCGATTAGATTCCAGTCTGTAAATCACTCCCGGGTATCTGTTATTCGATATATAAACCACCCCGAACCCCTCGATTATTCTCTCTCTTTTTAATCCAGCAGATGCCAGACTCCCTATTCAGTTTTGCCAGGAAATCTCGAGATGCAGCTTTCCAGACCCATGTGTTGGATGTTTGCTTCTGTTGTCCTGCTTTCCCTGTAATTCCTGGTGGATTTACTATGGGAGATGGTGAGCCGCAGTGAAATGTAAATATCGTCCATTCACACATCACAAACCATCAACCGAGGAGTTTGGTTTCTGCTTTCTCTGCCCTTGTGCTGAGATAGTGGATTAAATCTCACAGTTATTATAGAACTGATGTGCACTCCACTTATTTCAATGGGAGAATTCTGTGACAACACCCACCTGCGTTTATGTAGCGCCACTAACCCAAATCATCCAACGGCCCTTTACAGGAGCATTTATTGAAATTACAGTCCGAAGCCACATATGGAGATATTAGGGACAGGTGCCTGAAAGCCCGGTCAAAGAGGTCAGTTTTTAAGGAGCACTGTAAAGGAGAGAGAGGCAGAGAAAGAGAGGCAGAGAGGTTTTAGGAGGCAATTCCTGAGCTCAGGGCCCCCCAGACAGCTGAAGGCACGGCCGCCAATGGAGGAGCGATGGGAATCGGGGGATGGTCAAGAGGCCGGAATTGGAGGAGCGCAGAGATCTCGGAGGGTTGTAGGGGCTGGAGGAGGTTAATGAGATAGGGAGTGTTTTGGTGGCTGGAGGAGTTTACGGAGATAGGGAGGGTTGTAGGGGCTGGAGGAGGTTACAGAGATAGGGAGGGTGGTAGGGGCTGGAGGAGGTTACAGAGACAGGGTGGGTTGTAGGGGCTGGAGGAGGTTACAGAGATAGGGAGGGTTATAGGTGCTGAAGGAGGTTACAGAGATAGGGAGGGATGTAGGGACTGGAGGAGGTTTCAGAGATAGGGAGGGTTGTAGGGGCTGGGGGAGGTTACAGAGATAGGGAGGGTTGTAGGATCTGGTGGAGGTTATAGAGATAGGGAGTGTTGTAGGAGTTGGAGAGGTTGCAGTTGTAGAGAGGATTGCAGAGAATGGTGCAGGCCACAGAGAGAATCCAGAGTGAAGTATGTGATTTACACAGATAAGGAGAGGGGTGATGATGGATTTGAAAACAAGAATGAGAATTTTAAAAATTAGGTTCATTTCTCCAATCCCCTCCCTTTTTGGAAGTTCCTATTGAATCTGCTTCCACCGCCCATTCAGGCAGCGCCTTCCAGATCACAACAACTCGCTGTGTGTAAAACAAAATCCTCCTCATCTACTCCCTCTCTGGTTCTTTTCCCACAATTCTCTCCAATCTGTGTCCCTCTGGTTACCGACCCTCCTGCCAATTGGGAAATACTTTCTCCTCATCGACTCTATCCAAACTCCCTCCCAAATTAATCCCACTGCCCCGCTCACTCCCCATAGCCCTGTATCAATCCCCAAACTAATCCCACTGCCCCACTCTCTCCCCATAGCCCTGTATCAATCCCGAAACTAACCCACTGCCCTGCTCTCTCCCCATAGCCATGTATCAATCCCAAACTAATCACACTGCCCCGCTCTCTCCCCATAGCCCTGTATCAATCCCAAACTAATCCCACTGCCCTGCTCTCTCCCCATAGCCCTGTATAAATCCCCAAACTAATCCCACTGTTCCAATCTCTCTCCATAGTCCTATATCAATCCCAAACAAATCCCACTTCCCCGCTCTATCCCCATAGTCCTATATCAATCCCAAACTAATCCCACTGTCCCGCTCTATCCCCATCGTCCTGTATCAATCCCAAACTAATCCCACTGCCCCACTCTATCCCCATCGTCCTATATCAATCCCAAACTAATCCCATTGCCCCGCTCTCTCCCCATAGACCTGTATCAATCCCAAACTAATTCCACTGCCCCGCTCTCTCCCCATAGCCCTGTATCAATCCCAAACTAATCCCAATGTCCCACTCTCTCTCCATTGCCCAGTATCATTCCCAAACTAATCCCACTGTCCCGCTCTCTCTCCATAGCCCTGTATCAATCCCAAAAAAATCCAACTACCCCGCTCTCTCCCCATAGCCCAGTATCAATCCAAAACTAATCCCACTGTCCCGCTCTCTCCCCATAGCCCTGTATAAATCCCCAAACTAATCCCACTGCCCCGCTCTCTCCCCATAGCACTGTATCAATCCCAAACTAATCCCACTGCCCCGCTCTCTGCCCAAAGCCCCGTATCAATCCCAAACTAATCCCACTGCCCCACTCTCTCCCCATAGCCCTGTATCAATCCCAAACTAATCCCACTGCCCCACTCTCTCCCCATAGCCAGTATAAATCCCAAAATAATCCCACTGTCCCGCTCTCTCCCCATAGCCCTGTATCAATCCCAAACTAATCTCACTGCCCCGCTCTCTCCCCATAGATTTGTATCAATCCCAATCTAATCCCACTGCCCTGCTCTCTCCCCATAGCCCTGTATCAATCCCTAACTAATCCCACTGCCCCGCTCTCTCCCCATAGACTTGTATCAATCCAAACTAATCCCACTGCCCTGCTCTCTCCCCCTAGCCCTGTATTAATTCCAAACTAAACCCACCGCCCCACTCTCTCCCCATAAACCTGTATCAATCCAAAACTAATCCCAATGCCGCACACTCTCTCCATAGCCCTGTATCAATCCCAAACTAATCCCAATGCCCCGCCCTCTACCCATAGCGCTGTATCAATCCCAAACTAATCCCAATGCCCTGGTGTCTCCCCATAGCCCTGTATCAATCCCAAACTAATCCCAGAGCCCCACTCCCTCCCCATGTCCCTGTATCAATCCCAAACTAATCCCATTGCCCCGCCCTTTCCCCATAGCCCTGTATCAATCCCAACCTAATCCCACAGTCCAGCTCTCTCCCCATAGCCCTGTATCAATTCCCAAACTAATCCCACTGCCCCGCGCACTCCCCATAGCCCTGTATCAATCCAAAATAATCCCACTGCCCGGCTCTATCCCCAAAGCCCCGTATCAATCCCAAACTAATCTCACTGCCCCGCTCCCTCCCCATAGCCCTGTATCAATCCCAAACTAATCCCACTGCCCCAAAGTCTCCCCACAGCCCTGTATTAATCCCCAAACTAATCCCACTGACCCGCTCTGTCCCCATAGCCTGTATCAATACCAAACTAATCCCACTGCCCCACTCTCTCCCCATAGCCCTGTATCAATCCCAAACTAATCCCACTGCCCCACTCTCTCCCCAAAGCCCTGTATCAATCCCAAACTAATCCCACTGCCCTGCTCTCTCCCCATAGCCCTGTATCAATCCCAAACTAATCCCACTGCCCCGCTCTCTCCCCATTGACCTGTATCAATCCCAAACTAATCCCACTGCCCAACTCTCTCCCCATAGCCCTGTATCAATACCAAACTAATCCCACTCCCCCACTCTCTCCCCATAGCCCTGTATCAATGCCAAACTAATCCCACTGACCCGCTCTCTCCCCAATGCCCTGTATCAATACCAAACTAATCCCACTGCCCCGCTCGCTCCCCATAGAGCTGTATCAATCCCAAACTAATACCACTGCCCTGCTCTCTCCCCATAGCCCTGCATCAACCCCTAACTAATCCCACTGCCCTGGTGTCTCCCCATAGCCCTGTATCAATCCGAAACTAAGACCACTGCCCCGCTCTCTCCCCATTGACCTGTATCAATCCCAAACGAATCCCACTGCCCCCTTCTCTCCCCATAGCCCTGTATCAATCCCAAACTAATCCCACTGCCCCACTCTCTCCCCATAGCCTGTATAAATCCCAAACTAATCCCACTGTCCCGCTCTCACCCCATAGCCCTGTATCAATCCCAAACTAATCTCACTGCCCCGCTCTCTCCCCATAGACTTGTATCAATCCAAACTAATCCCACTGCCCTGCTCTCTCCCCCTAGCCCTGTATTAATTCCAAACTAAACCCACCGCCCCACTCTCTCCCCATAAACCTGTATCAATCCAAAACTAATCCCAATGCCGCACACTCTCTCCATAGCCCTGTATCAATCCCAAACTAATCCCACTGCCCCACTCTCTCCCCATAGCCCTGTATCAATCCCAAACTAATCCCACTGCCCTGCTCTCTCCCCATAGCCCTGTATCAATCCCAAACTAATCCCACTGCTCCGCTCTCTCCCCATAGACCTGTATCAATCCCAAACTAATCCCACTGCCCCACTCTCACCCCATAGCCCTGTATCAATACCAAACTAATCCCACTCCCCCACTCTCTACCCATAGCCCTGTATCAATGCCAAACTAATCCCACTGACCCGCTCTCTCCCCATAGCCCTGTATCAATACCAAACTAATCCCACTGCCCCGCTCGCTCCCCATAGAGCTGTATCAATCCCAAACTAATACCACTGCCCTGCTCTCTCCCCATAGCCCTGTATCAATACCAAACTAATCCCACTGCCCCGCTCTCTCCCCATAGACCTGTAAAAATCCCAAACTAATCCCACTGCCCTGCTCTCTCCCCATAGCCCTGTATCAATCCCTAACTAATCCCACTGCCCCGCTCTCTCCCCATAGACCTGTATCAATCCCAAACTAATCCCACTGCCCTGGTGTCTCCCCATGGCCCTGTGTCAATCCCAAACTAATCCCACTGCCCCGCTCTCTCCCCATAGCCCTGTATCAATCCCAAACTAATCCAACTGCCCCGCTCTATCCCCATAGCCCTGTATCAATCCCTAACTAAACCCACTGCACCGCTCCCTCCCCATGTCCCTGTATCAATCCCAAACTAATCCCACTGCCCTGCTCTCTCCCCATAGCCCAGTATCAATCCCAAACTAATGCCACTGCCCTGCTCTCTCCCAATAGCCCTGTATCAATCCCAAACTAATCCCACTGCCCCGCGCTCTCCCCATAGACCTGTATCAATCCCAAACTAATCCCACTGCCCCGCTCTCTCCCCATAGCCCTGTATCAATCCCAAACTAATCCCACTGCCCTGCTCTCTCCCCCTAGCCCTGTATTAATTCCAAACTAAACCCACCGCCCCACTCTCTCCCCATAAACCTGTATCAATCCAAAACTAATCCCAATGCCGCACACTCTCTCCATAGCCCTGTATCAATCCCAAACTAATCCCACTGCCCCACTCTCTCCCCATAGCCCTGTATCAATCCCAAACTAATCCCACTGCCCTGCTCTCTCCCCATAGCCCTGTATCAATCCCAAACTAATCCCACTGCCCCGCTCTCTCCCCATAGACCTGTATCAATCCCAAACTAATCCCACTGCCCCACTCTCACCCCATAGCCCTGTATCAATACCAAACTAATCCCACTCCCCCACTCTCTACCCATAGCCCTGTATCAATGCCAAACTAATCCCACTGACCCGCTCTCTCCCCATAGCCCTGAATCAATACCAAACTAATCCCACTGCCCCGCTCGCTCCCCATAGAGCTGTATCAATCCCAAACTAATACCACTGCCCTGCTCTCTCCCCATAGCCCTGTATCAATACCAAACTAATCCCACTGCCCCGCTCTCTCCCCATAGACCTGTAAAAATCCCAAACTAATCCCACTGCCCTGCTCTCTCCCCATAGCCCTGTATCAATCCCTAACTAATCCCACTGCCCCGCTCTCTCCCCATAGACCTGTATCAATCCCAAACTAATCCCACTGCCCTGGTGTCTCCCCATGGCCCTGTGTCAATCCCAAACTAATCCCACTGCCCCGCTCTCTCCCCATAGCCCTGTATCAATCCCAAACTAATCAAACTGCCCCGCTCTATCCCCATAGCCCTGTGTCAATCCCTAACTAAACCCACTGCACCGCTCCCTCCCCATGTCCCTGTATCAATCCCAAACTAATCCCACTGCCCTGCTCTCTCCCCATAGCCCAGTATCAATCCCAAACTAATCCCACTGCCCTGCTCTCTCCCAATAGCCCTGTATCAATCCCAAACTAATCCCACTGCCCCGCGCTCTCCCCATAGACCTGTATCAATCCCAAACTAATCCCACTGCCCCGCTCTCTCCCCATAGCCCTGTATCAATCCCAAACTAATCCCACTGCCCCGCGCTCACCCCATAGCACTGTATCAATCCCTAACTAATCCCACTGCCCCGCACTCTCCCCATAGACCTGTATAAATCGCAAACAAATCCCACTGCCCTGCACTCTCCCCATAGCCCTGTATCAATCCCAAACTAATCCCACTGCCCCGCTCTCTCCCCATAACCCTGTATCAATCCCAAACTAATCCCACTGCCCCGCTCTCTCCCCATAGCCCTGTATCAATCCCAAACTAATCCCACTGCCCCGCTCTTTCCCAATAGCCCTGCATCAATCCCAAACTAATCCCACTGCCCCATTCTATCCCCATAGCCCTGTATCAATCCCAAACTAATCCAACTGCCTCGCTCTCTCCCCATAGCCCTGTATGAATCACCAAACTAATCCCACTGCCCCGCTCTTTCCCATAGACTTGTATCAATCCCAAATGAATCCCAATGCCCTGCTCTCTCCCCATAGCCCTGTATCAATCCCTAACTAATCCCACTGCCCCGCTCTCACCCCATAGGCTTGTATCAATCCAAAACTTATCCCACTGCCCCGCACTCACCCCCTAGCCCTGTATTAATTCCAAAATAAACCCTCTGCCCCTCTCTCTCCCCATAGACCTGTATCAATCCCAAACTAATGCCACTGCCGCTCACTCTCTCCATAGCCCTGTATCAATCCAAAACTAATCCCACTGCCCCGCCCTCTACCCATAGTCCTGTATCAATCCCAAACTAATCCCACTGCCCCGCTCTCTCCCCATAGCCCTGTATCAATCCCAAACTAATCGCACTGCCCCGCTCTCTCCCCATAGCCCTGTATCAATCCCAAACTAATCCCACTGCCCCGCTACCTCCCCATTGTCCTGTATCAATCCCAAACTAATCCCACTGCCCCACTCCCTCCCCATGTCCCTGTATCAATCCCAAACTAATCCCACTGCCCCGCCCTTTCCCCATAGCCCTGTATCAATCCCCAAACTAATCCCACTGCCCCGCTCTCTCCCCATACACCTGTAACAATCCCAAACTAATCCCACTGCCCTGCTCTATCCCCATAGACCTGTATCAATCCCTAACTAATCCCACTGCCCCGCTCTCTCCCCATAGACCTGTATCAATCCCAAACTAATCCCACTGCCCTGGTGTCTCCCCATAGCCCTGTATCAATCCCAAACTAAGCCCACTGCCCCGCTCTCTCCCCATTGACCTGTATCAATCCCAAACTAATCCCACTGCCCCGTTCTCTCCCCATAGCCCTGTATCAAACCCAAACTAATCCCACTGCCCTGCTCTCTCCCCATAGCCCTGTATCAATCCCAAACTAATCCTATTGACCCGCTCTCTCCCCATAGCGCTGTGCCAATCCCAAACTAATCCCACTGCCCCGCTCTCTCCTCATAGCCCTGCATCAATCCCAAACTAATCCCACTGCCCCGCTCTCTCCCCATAGCCCTGTATCAATCCCTAACTAATCCCACTGCCCCGCTCCGTCCCCATGTCCCTGTATCAATCCCAGACTAATCCCACTGCCCCGCTCTCTCCCCATAGCCCTGTATCAATCCCAAACTAATCCCACTGCCCTGCTCTCTCCCCATAGCCCTGTATCAATCCCAAACTAATCCCACTTCCCAGCACTCTCCCCATAGACCTGTATCAATCCCAAACTAAACCCACTGACCCGCTCTCTCCCCATAGCCCTGTATCAATCCCAAACTAATCCCACTGCCCCGATCTCTTCCCATTGCCCTGTATCAATCCCAAACTAATCCCACTGCCCCGGTCTCTCCCCATAGACCTGTATAAATTGCAAACTAATCCCACTGCCCTCCACTCTCCCCATAGCCCTGTATCAATCCCAAACTTATCCCACTGCCCCGCTCTCTCCCCATTACCCTGTATCAATCCCGAACTAATCCCACTGCCCCGCTCTCTCACAATAGTCCTATATCAATCCCAAACTAATCCCACTGCCCCGCTCCCTCCCCATGTCCCTGTATCAATCCCAAACTAATCCCACTGCCCCGCTCTCTCCCCATAGCCCTGTATCAGCCCCAAACTAATCCCACTGCCCTGCACTCTCCCCATAGCCCTGTATCAATCCCAAACTTATCCCACTCTCCCGCTCTCTCCCCATAGTCCTGTATCAATCCCCAAAATAATCCTACTGCCCCACTCTCTCTCCATAGTCCTATATCAATCCCAAACTAAGCCCACTGCCCCACTCTCTCCACATAGCCCTGTATCAATCCCAAACTAATCCAACTGCCTCGCTCTCTCCCCATAGCCCTGTATGAATCACCAAACTAATCCCACTGCCCCCCTCTTTCCACATAGACTTGAATCAAACCCAAACTAATCCCACTGCCCCACTCTCCAACCATAGCCCTGTAACAATCCCGAACTAATCCCACTGCCCCGCACTCTACCCCTAGCCATGTATCAATCCCAAATTATTCCCACTGCCCCGCTCTCTCCCCATAGCCCTGTATCAATCCCAAACTAATCCCACCGCCCCACTCTCACCCCATAGCCCTGTATCAATCCCAAACTAATCCCACTGTCCCCCTCTCTCCCCATAGCCCTGTATCAATCCCAAACTAATCCCACTGCCCCACTCTCTCCCCATAGCACTGTATCAATCCCAAACTAATCCCACTGCCCTGGTGTCTCCCCATGGCCCTGTGTCAATCCCAAACTAATCCCACTGCCCCGCTCTCTCCCCATAGCCCTGTATCAATCCCAAACTAATCCAACTGCCCCGCTCTATCCCCATAGCCCTGTATCAATCCCTAACTAAACCCACTGCACCGCTCCCTCCCCATGTCCCTGTATCAATCCCAAACTAATCCCACTGCCCTGCTCTCTCCCCATAGCCCAGTATCAATCCCAAACTAATCCCACTGCCCTGCTCTCTCCCAATAGCCCTGTATCAATCCCAAATTAATCCCACTGCCCCGCGCTCTCCCCATAGACCTGTATCAATCGCAAACTAATCCCACTGCCCCGCTCTCTCCCCATAGCCCTGTATCAATCCCAAACTAATCCCACTGCCCTGCTCTCTCCCCCTAGCCCTGTATTAATTCCAAACTAAACCCACCGCCCCACTCTCTCCCCATAAACCTGTATCAATCCAAAACTAATCCCAATGCCGCACACTCTCTCCATAGCCCTGTATCAATCCCAAACTAATCCCACTGCCCCACTCTCTCCCCATAGCCCTGTATCAATCCCAAACTAATCCCACTGCCCTGCTCTCTCCCCATAGCCCTGTATCAATCCCAAACTAATCCCACTGCCCCGCTCTCTCCCCATAGACCTGTATCAATCCCAAACTAATCCCACTGCCCCACTCTCACCCCATAGCCCTGTATCAATACCAAACTAATCCCACTCCCCCACTCTCTACCCATAGCCCTGTATCAATGCCAAACTAATCCCACTGACCCGCTCTCTCCCCATAGCCCTGTATCAATACCAAACTAATCCCACTGCCCCGCTCGCTCCCCATAGAGCTGTATCAATCCCAAACTAATACCACTGCCCTGCTCTCTCCCCATAGCCCTGTATCAATACCAAACTAATCCCACTGCCCCGCTCTCTCCCCATAGACCTGTAAAAATCCCAAACTAATCCCACTGCCCTGCTCTCTCCCCATAGCCCTGTATCAATCCCTAACTAATCCCACTGCCCCGCTCTCTCCCCATAGACCTGTATCAATCCCAAACTAATCCCACTGCCCTGGTGTCTCCCCATGGCCCTGTGTCAATCCCAAACTAATCCCACTGCCCCGCTCTCTCCCCATAGCCCTGTATCAATCCCAAACTAATCAAACTGCCCCGCTCTATCCCCATAGCCCTGTGTCAATCCCTAACTAAACCCACTGCACCGCTCCCTCCCCATGTCCCTGTATCAATCCCAAACTAATCCCACTGCCCTGCTCTCTCCCCATAGCCCAGTATCAATCCCAAACTAATCCCACTGCCCTGCTCTCTCCCAATAGCCCTGTATCAATCCCAAACTAATCCCACTGCCCCGCGCTCTCCCCATAGACCTGTAAAAATCCCAAACTAATCCCACTGCCCTGCTCTCTCCCCATAGCCCTGTATCAATCCCTAACTAATCCCACTGCCCCACTCTCTCCCCATAGACCTGTATCAATCCCAAACTAATCCCACTGCCCTGGTGTCTCCCCATGGCCCTGTGTCAATCCCAAACTAATCCCACTGCCCCGCTCTCTCCCCATAGCCCTGTATCAATCCCAAACTAATCAAACTGCCCCGCTCTATCCCCATAGCCCTGTATCAATCCCTAACTAAACCCACTGCACCGCTCCCTCCCCATGTCCCTGTATCAATCCCAAACTAATCCCACTGCCCTGCTCTCTCCCCATAGCCCAGTATCAATCCCAAACTAATCCCACTGCCCTGCTCTCTCCCAATAGCCCTGTATCAATCCCAAACTAATCCCACTGCCCCGCGCTCTCCCCATAGACCTGTATCAATCCCAAACTAATCCCACTGCCCCGCTCTCTCCCCATAGCCCTGTATCAATCCCAAACTAATCCCACTGCCCCGCGCTCACCCCATAGCACTGTATCAATCCCAAACTAATCCCACTGCCCTGCTCTCTCCCAATAGCCCTGTATCAATCCCAAACTAATCCCACTGCCCCGCGCTCTCCCCATAGACCTGTATCAATCCCAAACTAATCCCACTGCCCCGCTCTCTCCCCATAGCCCTGTATCAATCCCAAACTAATCCCACTGCCCCGCGCTCACCCCATAGCACTGTATCAATCCCTAACTAATCCCACTGCCCCGCACTCTCCCCATAGACCTGTATAAATCGCAAACAAATCCCACTGCCCTGCACTCTCCCCATCGCCCTGTATCAATCCCAAACTAATCCCACTGCCCCGCTCTCTCCCCATAACCCTGTATCAATCCCAAACAAATCCCACTGCCCTGCACTCTCCCCATCGCCCTGTATCAATCCCAAACTAATCCCACTGCCCCGCTCTCTCCCCATAGCCCTGTATCAATCCCAAACTAATCCCACTGCCCCGCTCTTTCCCAATAGCCCTGCATCAATCCCAAACTAATCCCACTGCCCCATTCTATCCCCATAGCCCTTTATCAATCCCAAACTAATCCAACTGCCTCGCTCTCTCCCCATCGCCCTGTATGAATCACCAAACTAATCCCACTGCCCCGCTCTTTCCCATAGACTTGTATCAATCCCAAATGAATCCCACTGCCCTGCTCTCTCCCCATAGCCCTGTATCAATCCCTAACTAATCCCACTGCCCCGCTCTCACCCCATAGGCTTGTATCAATCCAAAACTTATCCCACTACCCCGCACTCTCCCCCTAGCCCTGTATTAATTCCAAACTAAACCCTCTGCCCCTCTCTCTCCCCATAGACCTGTATCAATCCCAAACTAATGCCACTGCCGCTCACTTTCTCCATAGCCCTGTATCAATCCAAAACTAATCCCACTGCCCCGCCCTCTAACCATAGTCCTGTATCAATCCCAAACTAATCCCACTGCCCCGCTCTCTCCCCATAGCCCTGTATCAATCCCAAACTAATCGCACTGCCCCGCTCTCTCCCCATAGCCCTGTATCAATCCCAAACTAATCCCACTGCCCCGCTACCTCCCCATTGTGCTGTATCAATCCCAAACTAATCCCACTGCCCCGCCCTTTCCCCATAGCCCTGTATCAATCCCAACCTAATCCCACTGTCCAGCTCTCTCCAAATAGACCTGTATCAATCCACAAACTAATCCCACTGCCCCGGCTCTCTCCCCAAAACCCCCTATCAATCCCAAACTAATCCCACTGCCCCAATGTCTCCCCACAGCCCTGTATTAATCCCCAAACTAATTCCACTGCCCCGCTCTCTCCCCATAGCCCTGTATCAATCCCAAACTAATCCCACAGCCCTGCTCTCTCCCCATAGCCCTGTATCAATCCCAAACTAATCCCACTGCCCCACTCTCTCCCCATAACCCTGTATCAATCGCAAACTAATCCCACTACCCCACTCTCTCCCCATAGCCCTGTATCAATCCCAAACTAATCCCACTGCCCCGCTCTCTCCCCATAGCCCTGTATCAATCCCCAAACTAATCCCACTGCCCCGCTCTCTCCCCATACACCTGTAACAATCCCAAACTAATCCCACTGCCCTGCTCTATCCCCATAGACCTGTATCAATCCCTAACTAATCCCACTGCCCCGCTCTCTCCCCATAGACCTGTATCAATCCCAAACTAATCCCACTGCCCTGGTGTCTCCCCATAGCCCTGTATCAATCCCAAACTAAGACCACTGCCCCGCTCTCTCCCCATTGACCTGTATCAATCCCAAACTAATCCCACTGCCCCGTTCTCTCCCCATAGCCCTGTATCAAACCCAAACTAATCCCACTGCCCTGCTCTCTCCCCATAGCCCTGTATCAATCCCAAACTAATCCCATTGACCCGCTCTCTCCCCATAGCGCTGTGCCAATCCCAAACTATTCCCACTGCCCCGCTCTCTCCTCATAGCCCTGCATCAATCCCAAACTAATCCCACTGCCCCGCTCTCTCCCCATAGCCCTGTATCAATGCCTAACTAATCCCACTGCCCCGCTCCGTCCCCATGTCCCTGTATCAATCCCAAACTAATCCCACTGCCCCGCTCTCTCCCCATAGCCCTGTATCAATCCCAAACTAATCCCACTGCCCTGCTCTCTCCCCATAGCCCTGTATCAATCCCAAACTAATCCCACTTCCCAGCGCTCTCCCCATAGACCTGTATCAATCCCAAACTAAACCCACTGACCCGCTCTCTCCCCATAGCCCTGTATCAATCCCAAACTAATCCCACTGCCCCGATCTCTTCCCATTGCCCTGTATCAATCCCAAACTAATCCCACTGCCCCGCTCTCTCCCCATAGACCTGTATAAATTGCAAACTAATCCCACTGCCCTCCACTCTCCCCATAGCCCTGTATCAATCCCAAACTTATCCCACTGCCCCACTCTCTCCCCATAACCCTGTATCAATCCCGAACTAATCCCACTGCCCCGCTCTCTCACAATAGTCCTATATCAATCCCAAACTAATCCCACTGCCCCGCTGTTTCCCCATAGCCCTGCATCAATCCCAAACTAATCCCACTGCCCCGCTCCCTCCCCATGTCCCTGTATCAATCCCAAACTAATCCCACTGCCCCGCTCTCTCCCCATAGCCCTGTATCAGTCCCAAACTAATCCCACTGCCCTGCACTCTCCCCATAGCCCTGTATCAATCCCAAACTTATCCCACTCTCCCGCTCTCTCCCCATAGTCCTGTATCAATCCCCAAAATAATCCTACTGCCCCACTCTCTCTCCATAGTCCTATATCAATCCCAAACTAAGCCCACTGCCCCACTCTCTCCACATAGCCCTGTATCAATCCCAAACTAATCCAACTGCCTCGCTCTCTCCCCATAGCCCTGTATGAATCACCAAACTAATCCCACTGCCCCCCTCTTTCCACATAGACTTGAATCAAACCCAAACTAATCCCACTGCCCCACTCTCCAACCATAGCCCTGTAACAATCCCGAACTAATCCCACTGCCCCGCACTCTACCCCTAGCCATGTATCAATCCCAAATTATTCCCACTGCCCCGCTCTCTCCCCATAGCCCTGTATCAATCCCAAACTAATCCCACCGCCCCACTCTCACCCCATAGCCCTGTATCAATCCCAAACTAATCCCACTGTCCCCCTCTCTCCCCATAGCCCTGTATCAATCCCAAACTAATCCCACTGCCCCACTCTCTCCCCATAGCACTGTATCAATCCCAAACTAATCCCACTGCCCTGGTGTCTCCCCATAGCACTGTATCAATCCCAAACTAATCCCACTGCCCCGCACTTTCCCCATAGCCCTGTATCAATCCCAACCTAATCCCACAGTCCCGCTCTCTCCCCATAGCCCTGTATCAATGCCCAAACTAATCCCACTGCCCCGCTCACTCCCCATAGCCCTCTAACAATTCCAAACTAATCCCACTGCCCCGCTCTCTCCCCAAAGCCCCGTATCAATCCCAATCTAATCCCACTGCCCCGCTCCCTCCCCTTAGCCCTGTATCAATCCAAAACTAATCCCACTGCCTCACTCGTTCCCCACAGCACTGTATTAATCCCCAAATTAATCCCACGGCCCCGCTCTCTCCCCATAGTCTGTATCAATCCCAAAATAATCCCACTGCCCTGCTCTCTCCCCATAGCCCTGTATCAATCCCAAACTAATCCCACTGTCCCGCTCTCTCCCAATAGCCCTGTATCAATCCCCAAACTAATCCCACTGCCACACTCTCTCTCCATAGTCCTATATCAATCCCAAACTAAGCCCACTGACCCACTGTCTCCCCATAGCCCTGTATCAATCCCCAGACTAATCCCACTGTCCCGCATTCGCCCCATAGCCCTGTATCAATCCCAAACTAATCCCACTGCACCCCTCTCGACCCATAGACCTGTATCAATCGCAAACTAATCACACTGCCCCGCTCTATCCCCATAGCTCTGTATCAATCCCAAACTAATCCCACTGCCCCACTCTCACCCCATAGCCCTGTATCAATCCCAAACTAATCCAACTGCCCCGATCTCTCCCCATAGCCCTGTATGAATTACCAAACTAATCCCACTGCCCCAATCTCTCCCCATTGCAATGTATCAATCCCAAACTAATCCCACTTCCCCAATCTCTCCCCATAGCCCTGTATCAATCCCAAACTAATGCCACTGCCCCGCTCTCTACCCCTAGCCCTGTATCAATCCCAAACTAATCCAACTGCCCCGCTCTATCCCCATAGCCATGTATCAATCCCAAACTAATCCCACTGCCCCACTCCCTCCCCATGTCTCTGTATCAATCATAAACTAATCCCACTGCCCCGCTCTTTCCCCATAGCGCTGTATCAAACCCAACCTAATCCCACAGTGCCGCACTCTCCCCATAGACCTGCATCAATCCCCTATCTAATCCCACTGCCCCACTCATTCCCAATAGCCCTGTATCAATCCCAAACTAATCCCACTGCCCCACTCTCTCCCCACAGCCCTGTATTAATACCCAAACTAATCCCACTGTCCCGCTCTCTCCCCATAGCCTGTATCAATCCCAAATTTATCCCACTGCCAGACTCTTTCCCCACAGCCCGCTATCAATCCAAAACTAATGCCACTGCCCCACTCTCTCCCCATAGCCCTGTATCAATCCCAAACTAATCCCACTCCCCCGCTCTCTCCCCATAGACCTATATCAATCCCAAACTAATCCCACTGCCCCACTATTTCCCCATAGCCCTGTATCAATCCCAAACTAATCCCACTGCCCCACTCTTTCCCCATAGGCCTGTATCAATCCCAAACTAATCCCAGTAGCCCGCTCTGTCCCCATAGCCCTGTATCAAACCCACACTAATCCCACAGCCCCGCTCTCTCCCCATAGACCTGAATCAATCCCAAACTAATCCCACTGCCCTGCTCTCACAACATAGCCTTGTATCAATCCCTAACTAATCCCACTGCCTCGCTCTCTCCCGATAGCCCTGTATCAATGCCAAACTAATCCCACTGCACCGCTCCCTCCCCATGTCCCTGTATCAATCGCAAACAAATCCCACTGCCCCGCTCTCTCCCCATAGCCCTGCATCAATCCCAAACTAATCCCACTGCCCCACTCCCTCCCCTTGTCCCTGTATCAATCCCAAAGTAATCCCACTGCCCCGGTCTTTCCCCATATCCCTGTATCAATTCCAACCTAATCCCACTGCCCCGCTCTCTCCCCATAGACCTGAATCAATCTCAAACTAATCCCACTGCCCCGCTCTCTCCCCATAGACCTGTATCAATCCCAAACTAATCCCACTGCCCCGCTCTCTCCCCATAGACCTGTATCAATCCCAAACTAATCCCACTGCCCCGCTCTCTCCCCATAGCCCTGTATGAATCCCAAACTAATGCCACTGCCCTGCTCTCTCCCCATAGCCCTGTATTAATCCCAAACTAATCGCACTGACCCGCTGTCTCACCATAGCTCTGCATCAATCCCAAACTAATCCCACTGCCCCGCTCTCTCCCCATAGCCCTGTATCAATCCACCTATTATCCCACTGCCCCACATTCTCCCCATAGCCCTGTATCAATCCCAAACTAATCCCACTGCCTCGCTCTCTCCGCATAGCCCAGTATCAATCCCAAACTAATCCCACTGCCCCACTCTCTCCCCATAGCTCTGAATCAATCCCAAACTAATCCCACTGCCCCGCTCTCTCCCCATAGCCCTGTATCAATCCCAATCTAATCCCACTGCTCCGCTCTCTCCACATAGCCCTGTTTCAATCCCTAACCAATTCCACTACCCCGCTCTCTCCAGATAGCCCTGTGTCAATCCCAAACTAATCCAACTGCCCCGCTCTCTCCCCACAGCCCTGCATCAATCCCAAACTAATCGCACTGCCCCGCTCTCTCCCCATAGCCCTGTATCAATCCCAATCTAATCCCACTGCTCCGCTCTCTCCACATAGCCCTGTTTCAATCCCTAACCAATTCCACTACCCCGCTCTCTCCAGATAGCCCTGTGTCAATCCCAAACTAATCCAACTGCCCCGCTCTCTCCCCACAGCCCTGCATCAATCCCAAACTAATCCCACTGCCCCACTCCCTCCCCTTGTCCCTGTATCAATCCCAAAGTAATCCCACTGCCCCGGTCTTTCCCCATAGCCTGTATCAATCCCAAACTAATCACACTGCCAAGTTCTCGCCCCATAGACCTGTATCAATCCCAAACTAATCCCAATACCCCACTCTCTCCCCAGAGCCCTGTATCAATTCCAAACTTATCCCACTGCCCCACTCTCACCCCATAGCCCTGTATCAATCCCAAACTAATCCCACTGCCCCGCTCTCTCCGCATAGCCCTGTATGTATCCCTAACTAATCCCACTGCCCCGCTCTCTCCCCATAGACCTGTATCAATCCCAAACTAATCCCAATGCCCCGCTCTCTCCCAATAGACCTGTATCATTCCCAAACTAATCCCACTGCCCTGCTCTCTCCCCATAGCCCTGTATCAATCCCAAAATAATCCCACTGCCCCGCTCTCTCCCCATAGCCCTGTATCAATCCCAAACTAATCCCACTGCCCCACTCTCTCCCCACAGCCCTGTATTAATCACCAAATTTATCCCAGTGCCCCGCTCTCTCCCCATAGCCTGTATCAATCCCAAACTAATCACACTGCCAAGTTCTCGCCCCATATACCTGTATCAATCCCAAACTAATCCCAATACCCCTCTCTCTCCCCAGAGCCCTGTATCAATTCCAAACTTATCCCACTGCCCCACTCTCACCCCATAGCCCTGTATCAATCCCAAACTAATCCCACTGCCCCGCTCTCTCCGCATAGCCCTGTATGTATCCCTAACTAATCCCACTGCCCCGCTCTCTCCCCATACACCTGTATCAATCCCAAACTAATCCCAATGCCCCGCTCTCTCCCAATAGACCTGCATCATTCCCAAACTAATCCCACTGCCCTGCTCTCTCCCCATAGCCCTGTATCAATCCCAAAATAATCCCACTGCCTCGCTCTCTCCCCATAGCCCTGTATCAATCCCAAACTAATCCCACTGCCCCGCTCTCTCCCCATAGCCCTGTATCAATCTCAAACTAATCCCACTGCCCCGCCCTCTCCCCATAGCCCTGTATCAATGCCTAACTAATCCCACTGCCCCGCTCCGTCCCCATGTCCCTGTATCAATCCCAAACTAATCCCACTGCCCCGCTCTCTCCCCATAGCCCTGTATCAATCCCAAACTAATCCCACTGCCCTGCTCTCTCCCCATAGCCCTGTATCAATCCCAAACTAATCCCACTTCCCAGCGCTCTCCCCATAGACCTGTATCAATCCCAAACTAAACCCACTGACCCGCTCTCTCCCCATAGCCCTGTATCAATCCCAAACTAATCCCACTGCCCCGATCTCTTCCCATTGCCCTGTATCAATCCCAAACTAATCCCACTGCCCCGCTCTCTCCCCATAGACCTGTATAAATTGCAAACTAATCCCACTGCCCTCCACTCTCCCCATAGCCCTGTATCAATCCCAAACTAATCCCACTGCCCCGCTCTCTCACAATAGTCCTATATCAATCCCAAACTAATCCCACTGCCCCGCTGTTTCCCCATAGCCCTGCATCAATCCCAAACTAATCCCACTGCCCCGCTCCCTCCCCATGTCCCTGTATCAATCCCAAACTAATCCCACTGCCCCGCTCTCTCCCCATAGCCCTGTATCAGTCCCAAACTAATCCCACTGCCCTGCACTCTCCCCATAGCCCTGTATCAATCCCAAACTTATCCCACTCTCCCGCTCTCTCCCCATAGCCCTGTATCAATCCACCTATTATCCCACTGCCCCACATTCTCCCCATAGCCCTGTATCAATCCCAAACTAATCCCACTGCCTCGCTCTCTCCGCATAGCCCAGTATCAATCCCAAACTAATCCCACTGCCCCACTCTCTCCCCATAGCTCTGAATCAATCCCAAACTAATCCCACTGCCCCGCTCTCTCCCCATAGCCCTGTATCAATCCCAATCTAATCCCACTGCTCCGCTCTCTCCACATAGCCCTGTTTCAATCCCTAACCAATTCCACTACCCCGCTCTCTCCAGATAGCCCTGTGTCAATCCCAAACTAATCCAACTGCCCCGCTCTCTCCCCACAGCCCTGCATCAATCCCAAACTAATCGCACTGCCCCGCTCTCTCCCCATAGCCCTGTATCAATCCCAATCTAATCCCACTGCTCCGCTCTCTCCACATAGCCCTGTTTCAATCCCTAACCAATTCCACTACCCCGCTCTCTCCAGATAGCCCTGTGTCAATCCCAAACTAATCCAACTGCCCCGCTCTCTCCCCACAGCCCTGCATCAATCCCAAACTAATCCCACTGCCCCACTCCCTCCCCTTGTCCCTGTATCAATCCCAAAGTAATCCCACTGCCCCGGTCTTTCCCCATAGCCTGTATCAATCCCAAACTAATCACACTGCCAAGTTCTCGCCCCATAGACCTGTATCAATCCCAAACTAATCCCAATACCCCTCTCTCTCCCCAGAGCCCTGTATCAATTCCAAACTTATCCCACTGCCCCACTCTCACCCCATAGCCCTGTATCAATCCCAAACTAATCCCACTGCCCCGCTCTCTCCGCATAGCCCTGTATGTATCCCTAACTAATCCCACTGCCCCGCTCTCTCCCCATAGACCTGTATCAATCCCAAACTAATCCCAATGCCCCGCTCTCTCCCAATAGACCTGTATCATTCCCAAACTAATCCCACTGCCCTGCTCTCTCCCCATAGCCCTGTATCAATCCCAAAATAATCCCACTGCCCCGCTCTCTCCCCATAGCCCTGTATCAATCCCAAACTAATCCCACTGCCCCACTCTCTCCCCACAGCCCTGTATTAATCACCAAATTTATCCCAGTGCCCCGCTCTCTCCCCATAGTCTGTATCAATCCCAAAATAATCCCACTGCCCTGCTCTCTCCCCATAGCCCTGTATCAATCCCAAACTAATCCCACTGTCCCGCTCTCTCCCAATAGCCCTGTATCAATCCCCAAACTAATCCCACTGCCACACTCTCTCTCCATAGTCCTATATCAATCCCAAACTAAGCCCACTGACCCACTGTCTCCCCATAGCCCTGTATCAATCCCCAGACTAATCCCACTGTCCCGCATTCGCCCCATAGCCCTGTATCAATCCCAAACTAATCCCACTGCACCCCTCTCTACCCATAGACCTGTATCAATCGCAAACTAATCACACTGCCCCGCTCTATCCCCATAGCTCTGTATCAATCCCAAACTAATCCCACTGCCCCACTCTCACCCCATAGCCCTGTATCAATCCCAAACTAATCCAACTGCCCCGATCTCTCCCCATAGCCCTGTATGAATTACCAAACTAATCCCACTGCCCCAATCTCTCCCCATTGCAATGTATCAATCCCAAACTAATCCCACTTCCCCAATCTCTCCCCATAGCCCTGTATCAATCCCAAACTAATGCCACTGCCCCGCTCTCTACCCCTAGCCCTGTATCAATCCCAAACTAATCCAACTGCCCCGCTCTATCCCCATAGCCATGTATCAATCCCAAACTAATCCCACTGCCCCACTCCCTCCCCATGTCTCTGTATCAATCATAAACTAATCCCACTGCCCCGCTCTTTCCCCATAGCGCTGTATCAAACCCAACCTAATCCCACAGTGCCGCACTCTCCCCATAGACCTGCATCAATCCCCTATCTAATCCCACTGCCCCACTCATTCCCAATAGCCCTGTATCAATCCCAAACTAATCCCACTGCCCCACTCTCTCCCCACAGCCCTGTATTAATACCCAAACTAATCCCACTGTCCCGCTCTCTCCCCATAGCCTGTATCAATCCCAAATTTATCCCACTGCCAGACTCTTTCCCCACAGCCCGCTATCAATCCAAAACTAATGCCACTGCCCCACTCTCTCCCCATAGCCCTGTATCAATCCCAAACTAATCCCACTCCCCCGCTCTCTCCCCATAGACCTATATCAATCCCAAACTAATCCCACTGCCCCACTATTTCCCCATAGCCCTGTATCAATCCCAAACTAATCCCACTGCCCCACTCTTTCCCCATAGGCCTGTATCAATCCCAAACTAATCCCAGTAGCCCGCTCTGTCCCCATAGCCCTGTATCAAACCCACACTAATCCCACAGCCCCGCTCTCTCCCCATAGACCTGAATCAATCCCAAACTAATCCCACTGCCCTGCTCTCACAACATAGCCTTGTATCAATCCCTAACTAATCCCACTGCCCCGCTCTCTCCATCGTCCTATATCAATACCAAACTAAGCCCACTGCCCCACTCCCTCCCCATAGCCCTGTATCAATCCCCAAACTAATCCCACTGCCCCGCTCTCTCCCCATAGCCCTGCATCAATCCCAAACTAATCGCAATGACCCGCTCCCTCCCCATAGCCCTGTATCAATCCGAAACTCTTCCCATTGCCCCACTCTCTCTCCATAGCCTGTATCAATCCGAAACTTATCCCACTGCCCCACTCTCTCCCCATAGCCCTCTATCAATCCCAAACTAATTCCACTACCCCGCTCTCTCCCCATAGCCCTGTATCAATCCCAAACTAATCCCACTGCCCGCTCTCTCCCCATAGCCCTGTATCAATCCCAAACTAATCCCACTGCCCCGCTCTCTCCCCATTGCCCTGTATCAATCCCAAACTAATCCCACTGCCCGCTCTCTCCCCATAGCCCTGTATCAATCCCAAACTAATCCCATTGCTCCGCTCTCTCCCCATAGCCCTGTATCAATCCCAAACTAATCCCACTGCACCGCTCTCTCCCCAAAGTCACGTATCAATCCCACACTAATCCCACTGCCGCGCTCCCTCCCGATAGCCCTGTATCAATTCCAAACTAATCCCACTGCCCCACTCTCTCCCCATAGCCCTGTATCAATCCCAAACTAATCCCACAGACGTGCTCTCTCCCCATAGCCTGTATCAATCCCTAAACTAATCCCGCTGCCCCGCTCTCTCCCCAAAGCCCCGTATCAATCCCAAACTAACCCCACTGTCCCGCTCCCTCCCCATAGCCCTGTATCATTCGCAAACTAATCCGACTGCCCCACTCTGGCCCCATAGCCTGTATCAATCCCAAACTAATCCAACTACCCCGCTCACTCCATATAGCACTGCATCAATACCAAACTAATCCCACTGTCCCACTCTCTCCCCACAGCCCTGTATTAATCACCAAATTTATCCCAGTGCCCTGCTCTCTCCCCATAGCCTGTATCAATCCCAAACTAATCACACTGCCAAGTTCTCGCCCCATAGCCCTGTATCAGTCCCAAACTAATCCCACAGACCTGCTCTCTCCCCATAGCCTGTATCAATCCCTAAACTAATCCCGCTGCCCCGCTCTCTCCCCAAAGCCCCGTATCAATCCCAAACTAACCCCACTGCCCCGCTCCCTCCCCATAGCCCTGTATCAATCCCAAACTAATCCCACTGCCCCACTCTTTCCCCATAGCCCTGTATCAATCCCAAACTAATCCCACAGACGTGCTCTCTCCCCATAGCCTGTATCAATCCCTAAACTAATCCCGCTGCCCCGCTCTCTCCATCGTCCTATATCAATACCAAACTAAGCCCACTGCCCCACTCCCTCCCCATAGCCCTGTATCAATCCCCAAACTAATCCCACTGCCCCGCTCTCTCCCCATAGCCTATATCAATCCCAAACTAATCGCAATGACCCGCTCCCTCCCCATAGCCCTGTATCAATCCTAAACTCTTCCCATTGCCCCACTCTCTCTCCATAGCCTGTATCAATCCGAAACTTATCCCACTGCCCCACTCTCTCCCCATAGCCCTCTATCAATCCCAAACTAATTCCACTACCCCGCTCTCTCCCCATAGCCCTGTATCAATCCCAAACTAATCCCACTGCCCGCTCTCTCCCCATAGCCCTGTATCAATCCCAAACTAATCCCACTGCCCCGCTCTCTCCCCATTGCCCTGTATCAATCCCAAACTAATCCCACTGCCCGCTCTCTCCCCATAGCCCTTTATCAATCCCAAACTAATCCCATTGCTCCGCTCTCTCCCCATAGCCCTGTATCAATCCCAAACTAATCCCACTGCACCGCTCTCTCCCCAAAGTCACGTATCAATCACACACTAATCCCACTGCCGCGCTCCCTCCCGATAGCCCTGTATCAATCCCAAACTAATCCCACTGCCCCACTCTTTCCCCATAGCCCTGTATCAATCCCAAACTAATCCCACAGACGTGCTCTCTCCCCATAGCCTGTATCAATCCCTAAACTAATCCCGCTGCCCCGCTCTCTCCCCAAAGCCCCGTATCAATCCCAAACTAACCCCCCTGTCCCGCTCCCTCCCCATAGCTCTGTATCATTCGCAAACTAATCCGACTGCCCCACTCTGGCCCCATAGCCTGTATCAATCCCAAACTAATCCAACTACCCCGCTCACTCCATATAGCACTGCATCAATACCAAACTAATCCCACTGTCCCACTCTCTCCCCACAGCCCTGTATTAATCACCAAATTTATCCCAGTGCCCCGCTCTCTCCCCATAGCCTGTATCAATCCCAAACTAATCACACTGCCAAGTTCTCGCCCCATAGCCCTGTATCAGTCCCAAACTAATCCCACAGACCTGCTCTCTCCCCATAGCCTATATCAATCCCTAAACTAATCCCGCTGCCCCGCTCTCTCCCCAAAGCCCCGTATCAATCCCAAACTAACCCCACTGCCCCGCTCCCTCCCCATAGCCCTGTATCATTCGCAAACTAATCCGACTGCCCCACTCTGGCCCCATAGACCTGTATCAATCCCAAACTAATCCCACTGCCCCTCTGTCTCCCCATAGCCCTGTATCAATCCCAAACTAATCCCACTGTCCCGCTCTCTCCCCATAGCCCTGTATCAATCCCAAACTAATCCCACTGTCCCGCTCTCTCCCATAGCCCTGTATCAATCCCAAACTAATCCCACTGCCCCGCTCTCTCCCCATAGCATTGTATCAATCCCAACCTAATCTCACAGTCCGGCTCTCTCCCCATATCCCTGTATCAATCCCCAAACTAATCCCACTGCCCCGCTCACTCCCCATAGCCCTGTATCAATCCCAATCAAATCCCACTGCACCGCTCTCTCCCCAAAGTCACGTATCAATCCCACACTAATCCCACTGCCCCGCTCCCTACCCATAACCCTGTATCAATCCCAAACTAATCCCACTGCCCCACTCTTTCCCCATAGCCCTGTATCAATCCCCAAACTAATCCCACTGCCCCACTCTTTCCCCATAGCCCTGTATCAATCCTCAAACTAATCCCACTGCCCCGCTCTCTCCCCATAGCCCTGTATCAATCCCAACCTAATCCCACAGTCCTGCTCTCTCCCCATAGCCCTGTATCAATCCCTAAACTAATCCCACTGCCCCACTATGTCCCCATAGCCTGTATCAATTCCAAACTTATCCCACTGCCCCACTCTCTCCCCATAGCCCTGTATCTATCCCTAACTAATCCCACTGCCCCGCTCTCTCCCCATAGAGCTGTATCAATCCCAAACTAATCCCAATGCCCCGCTCTCTCCCAATTGACCTGTATCATTCCCAAACTAATCCCACAGCCCCGCTCTCTCCCCATAGACCTGAATCAATCCCAAACTAATCCCACTGCCCTGCTCTCACAACATAGCCTTGTATCAATCCCTAACTAATCCCACTGCCTCGCTCTCTCCCGATAGCCCTGTATCAATGCCAAACTAATCCCACTGCCCCGCTCTCTCCCCATGTCCCTGTATCAATCGCAAACAAATCCCACTGCCCCGCTCACTCCCAATAGCCCTGTATCAATCCCAAACTAATCCCACTGCCCCTCTCTCTCCCCAAAGCCCCGTATCAATCCCAATCTAATCCCACTGCCCCACTCTCTCCCCACAGCCCTGTATTAATCCCCAAACTAATCCCACTTCCCCGCTCTCTCCCCATAGACCTATATCAATCCCAAACTGATCCCACTGCCCCACTATCTCCCCATAGCCCTGTATCAATCCCAAACTAATCCCACTGCCCCACTCTCTCCCCATAGGCCTGTATCAATCCCAAACTAATCCCACTGCCCCGCTCTGTCCCCATAGCCCTGTATCAAACCCAAACTAATCCGACTGCCCCGCTCTCTCCCCATAGACCAGAATCAATTCCAAACTAATCCCACTGCCCCGCTCTCTCCCCATAGACCTGTATCAATCCCAAACTAATCCGACTGCCCTGCTCTCTCCCCATAGCCCTGTATGAATCCCAAACGAATCCCACTGCCATGCTCTCTCCCCATAGCCCTGTATCAATCCCAAACTAATCCCACTGCACCGCTCCCTCCCCATGTCCCTGTATCAATCCCAAACTAATCCCACTGCCCCGCTCTCTCCCCATAGCCCTGTATCAATCCCAAAATATTCCCACTGCCCCTCTCATTCCCATAGCCCTGTATCAATCCCAAACTAATCCCACTGCCCTGGTCTCTCCCCATAGCCCTGTATCAATCCCAAACTAATCCCACTGACCCGCTCTCTCCCCATAGCCCTGTATCAATCCCAAACTAATCCCACTGACCCGCTCTCTCCCCATAGCACTGTATCAATCCGCAAACTAATCCCACTGCCCCACATTCTCCCCATAGCCCTGTATCAATCCCAAACTAATCCAACTGCCCCGCTGTCTCCCCATAGCCCTGCATCAATCCCAAACTAATCCCACTGCCCCACTCCCTCCCCTTGTCCCTGTATCAATCCCAAACTAATCCCACTGCCCCGCTCAATACCCATATCCCTGTATCAATCCCAAACTAATCCCACTGCCCCGCTCTCTCCCCATAGCCCTGTATCAAACCCAAACTAATCCCACTGCCCCGCTCTCTCCCCATAGCCCTGTATGAATCCCAAACTAATCCCACTGCCTTGCTGTCTCCCCATAGCCCTGTATCAATCCCAAACTAATCCCACTGCACCGCTCCCTCCCCATGTCCCTGTATCAATCCCAAACTAATCCCACTGCCCCGCACTCTCCACATAGCCCTGTATCAATCCCAAACTAATCCCACTGCCCCACTCTCTCCCCATAGCCCTGTATCAATCCCAAACTAAACCCACTGCCCTGCTCTCTCCCCATAGCCCTGTATCAATCCCAAACTAATCCCACTGCCCTGCTCCCTCCCCATGTCCCAGTATCAATCCCAAACTAATCCCAATGCCCCGCTCTCTCCCCATAGCCCTGTATCAATCCCAAACAAATCCCACTGCCCTGCTCTCTCCCCATAGCCCTGTATCAATCCCAAACTAATTGCACTGACCTGCTGTCTACCCATAGCCCTGTATCAATCCACCTACTAATCCCACTGCCCCACATTCTCCCCATAGCCCTGTATCAATCCCAAACTAATCCCACTGCCTCGCTCTCTCCCCATAGCCCAGTATCAATCCCAAACTAATCCCACTGCCCCACTCTCTCCCCATAGCCCTGTATCAATCCCAAACTAATCCCACTGCCCCGCTCTCTCCCCATAGCCCTGTATCAATCCCAATCTAATTCCACTGCTCCGCTCTCTCCACATAGCCCTGTTTCAATCCCTAACCAATTCCACTACCCCGCTTTCTCCAGATAGCCCTGTGTCAATCCCAAACTAATCCAACTGCCCCGCTCTCTCCCCATAGCCCTGCATCAATCCCAAACTAATCCCACTGCCCCACTCCCTCCCCTTGTCCCTGTATCAATCCCAAAGTAATCCCACTGCCCCGGTCTTTCCCCATATCCCTGTATCAATTCCAACCTAATCCCACTGCCCCGCTCTCTCCCCATAGACCTGAATCAATCTCAAACTAATCCCACTGCCCCGCTCTCTCCCCATAGACCTGTATCAATCCCAAACTAATCCCACTGCCCCGCTCTCTCCCCGTAGACCTGTATCAATCCCAAACTAATCCCACTGCCCCGCTCTCTCCCCATAGCCCTGTATGAATCCCAAACTAATCCCACTGCCCTGCTCTCTCCCCATAGCCCTGTATTAATCCCAAACTAATCGCACTGACCCGCTGTCTCACCATAGCTCTGTATCAATCCCAAACTAATCCCACTGCCCCGCTCTCTCCCCATAGCCCTGTATCAATCCACCTACTAATCCCACTGCCCCACATTCTCCCCATAGCCCTGCATCAATCCCAAACTAATCCCACTGCCCCACTCCCTCCCCTTGTCCCTGTATCAATCCCAAAGTAATCCCACTGCCCCGGTCTTTCCCCATATCCCTGTATCAATTCCAACCTAATCCCACTGCCCCGCTCTCTCCCCATAGACCTGAATCAATCTCAAACTAATCCCACTGCCCCGCTCTCTCCCCATAGACCTGTATCAATCCGAATCTAATCCCACTGCCCCACTCTCTCCCCATAGCCCTCTATCAATCCCAAACTAATTCCACTACCCGCTCTCTCCCCATTGCCCTGTATCAATCCCAAACTAATCCCACTGCCCGCTCTCGCCCCATAGCCCTGTATCAGTCCCAAACTAATCCCACAGACCTGCTCTCTCCCCATAGCCTGTATCAATCCCTAAACTAATCCCGCTGCCCCGCTCTCTCCCCAAAGCCCCGTATCAATCCCAAACTAACCCCACTGCCCCGCTCCCTCCCCATAGCCCTGTATCAATCCCAAACTAATCCCACTGCCCCACTCTTTCCCCATAGCCCTGTATCAATCCCAAACTAATCCCACAGACGTGCTCTCTCCCCATAGCCTGTATCAATCCCTAAACTAATCCCGCTGCCCCGCTCTCTCCCCAAAGCCCCGTATCAATCCCAAACTAACCCCACTGCCCCGCTCCCTCCCCATAGCCCTGTATCATTCGCAAACTAATCCGACTGCCCCACTCTGGCCCCATAGCCTGTATCAATCCCAAACTAATCCAACTACCCCGCTCACTCCATATAGCACTGCATCAATACCAAACTAATCCCACTGTCCCACTCTCTCCCCACAGCCCTGTATTAATCACCAAATTTATCCCAGTGCCCCGCTCTCTCCCCATAGCCTGTATCAATCCCAAACTAATCACACTGCCAAGTTCTCGCCCCATAGACCTGTATCAATCCCAAACTAATCCCACTACCCCTCTCTCTCCCCAGAGCCCTGTATCAATTCCAAACTTATCCCACTGCCCCACTCTCACCCCATAGCCCTGTATCAATCCCAAACTAATCCCACTGCCCCGCTCTCTCCGCATAGCCCTGTATGTATCCCTAACTAATCCCACTGCCCCGCTCTCTCCCCATAGACCTGTATCAATCCCAAACTAATCCCAATGCCCCGCTCTCTCCCAATAGACCTGTATCATTCCCAAACTAATCCCACTGCCCTGCTCTCTCCCCATAGCCCTGTATCAATCCCAAAATAATCCCACTGCCCCGCTCTCTCCCCATAGCCCTGTATCAATCCCAAACTAATCCCACTGCCCCGCTCTCTCCCCATAGCCCTGTATCAATCTCAAACTAATCCCACTGCCCCGCCCTCTCCCCATAGCCCTGTATCAATCCCAAACTAATCCCACTGCCCCGCTCTCTCCATCGTCCTATATCAATACCAAACTAAGCCCACTGCCCCACTCCCTCCCCATAGCCCTGTATCAATCCCCAACCTAATCCCACTGCCCCGCTCTCTCCCCAAAGTCACGTATCAATCCCACACTAATCCCACTGCCCCGCTCCCTACCCATAGCCCTGTATCAATCCCAAACTAATCCCACTGCCCCACTCTTTCCCCATAGCCCTGTATCAATCCCCAAAAAAATCCCACTGCCCCGCTCTCTCCCCATAGCCCTGTATCAATCCCAACCTAATCCCACAGTCCTGCTCTCTCCCCATAGCCCTGTATCATTCGCAAACTAATCCCACTGCCCCACTATGTCCCCATAGCCTGTATCAATCCCAAACTAATCCAACTACCCCGCTCACTCCATATAGCCCTGCATCAATCCCAAACTAATCCCACTGTACCACTCTCTCCCCACAGCCCTGTATTAATCACCAAACTAATCCCACAGCCCCGCTCTCTCCCCATAGCCTGTATCAATTCCAAACTTATCCCACTGCCCCACTCTCTCCCCATAGCCCTGTATCTATCCCTAACTAATCCCACTGCCCCGCTCTCTCCCCATAGAGCTGTATCAATCCCAAACTAATCCCAATGCCCTGCTCTCTCCCAATTGACCTGTATCATTCCCAAACTAATCCCACTGCCCCGCCCTCTCCCCATAGCCCTGTATGAATCCCAAACTAATCCCACTGCCCCGCTCTCTCCCCATAGCCCTGTAACAATCCTAAACTAATCCCACTGCCCCGCTCTCTCCCCATAGCCCTGTATCAATCCCAAACTAATCCCACAGTCCTGCTCTCTCCCCATATCCCTTTTTCAAGCCCTAAACTAATCCCGCTGCCCCGCTCTCTCCCCAAAGCCCCCTACCAATCCCAAACTAACCCCACTGTCCCGCTCTCTCCCCATAGCCCTGTATCATTCGCAAACTAATCCCACTGCCCCACTCTTGCCCCATAGCCTGTATCAATCCCAAACTAATCCAACTACCCCGCTCACTCCATATAGCCCTGCATCAATCCCAAACTAATCCCACTGACCCACTCTCTCCCCACAGCCCTGTATTAATCACCAAACTAATCCCACTGCCCCGCTCTCTCCCCATAGCCTGTATCAATCCCAAACTAATCCCACTACCCCTCTCTCTCCCCATAGCCCTGTATTAATCACCAAACTAATCCCACTGCCCCGCTCTCTCCCCATAGCCTGTATCAATCCCAAACTAATCCCACTACCCCTCTCTCTCCCCAGAGCCCTGTATCAATTCCAAACTTATCCCACTGCCCCAATCTCTCCCCATAGCCCTGTATCAATCCCAAACTAATCCCACTGCCCCGCTCTCTCCCCATAGACCTGTATCAATCCCAAACTAATCCCAATGCCCCGCTCTCTCCCAATAGACCTGTATCATTCCCAAACTAATCCCACTGCCCCTCTGCCTCCCCATAGCCCTCTATCAATCTCAAACTAATTCCACTACCCCTCTGCCTCCCCATAGCCCTGTATCAATCCCACACTAATCCCACTGCCCTGCTCCCTCCCCATAGCCCTGTGTCAATCCCAAACTAATCCCGCTGCCCCATTCTTTCCCCATAGCCCTGCATCAATCCTAACCTAATCCCACACTCCCGCTCTCTCCCCATAGGCCTGTATCAATCCCAAACTAATCGCACTGCCCCGCACTCTCCCCATAGCCCGGTATCAATAACAAACTAATCCCTCTGTCCCGCTCCCTCCCCATGTCCCTGTATCAATCCCAAACTAATCCCACTACCCGCTCTCTCCCCATAGCCCTGTATCAATTCCTAACTAATCCCACTGCCCCGCTCTCTCCCCATAGCCCTGTATCAATCCCAAACTAATCCCACTGCTCCGCTCTCTCCCCATAGCCCTGTATCAAACCCAAACTATTCCCACTACACCTCTCTTTCCCCATAGCCCTGTATCAATCCCAAACTAATCCCACTGCCCCGATCTCTCACCATAGCCCTGTATCAATCCCAAAATAATCCCACTGCCCCGCTCCCTCCCCATGTCCCTGTATCAATCCCAAACTAATCCCTGTACCCCGCTCTCTCCCCATATCCCTTTATCAATCCCAAACGAATCCCACTGCCCTGCTCTCTCCCCATAACCCTGTATCAATCCCAAACTACTCCCACTGTCCCGCTCTCTCCCCATAGACCTGTATCAATCCCCAAACTAATCCCACTGCCCTGCTCTCTCCATAGTCCTATATCAATACCAAACTAAGCCCACTGCCCCACTCTCGTCCCACAGCCCTGCATTAATCCCCAATCTAATCCCACTGCCCCGCTCTATCCCCATAGCCCTGTATCAATCCCCAAACTAATCCCACTGCCCCGCTCTCTCCCCATAGCCCAGTATCAATCCCAAACTAATCGCACTGCCCCGCTCTCTCCCAATAGCCCTGTATCAATCCTAAACTCTTCCCACTGCCCCACTCTCTCCCCATAGCCCTGTAACAATCCAAAACTAATCCCACTGCCCCGCTCTCTCCCCAAAGTAACGTATCAATCCCACACTAATCCCACTGCCCCGCTCCCACCCCATAGCCCTGTATCAATCCCAAACTAATCCCACTGCACCACTCTTTCCCCATAGCCCTGTATCAATCCCAAACTAATCCCACAGTCCTGCTCTCTCCCCATAGCCCTTTTTCAATCCCTAAACTAATCCCACTGCCCCGCTCCCTCCCCATAGCCCAGTATCATTGGCAAACTAATCCCACTGCCCCACTATGTCCCCATAGCCTGTATCAATCCCAAACTAATCCAACTACCCCGCTCACTCCATATAGCCCTGCATCAATCCCAAACTAATCCCACTGACCCACTCTCTCCCCATAGCCCTATATCAATCCCAAACTAATCCCACTGCCCCGCTCTCTCCCCATAGACATGTATCAATCCCAAACTAATCCCACTACCCCTCTCTCTCCCCAGAGCCCTGTATCAATTCCAAATTTATCCCACTGCCCCACTCTCTCCCCATAGCCCTGTATCAATCCCAAACTAATCCCACTGTCCCGCTCTCTCCGCATAGCCCTGTATCAATCCCCAAACTAATCCCACTGCCCCACTCTCTCCCCATAGCCCTGTATCAATCCCTAACTAATCCCACTGCCCCGCTCTCTCCCCATGGACCTGTATCAATCCCAAACTAATCCCAATGCCCCGCTCTCTCCCAATCGACCTGTATCATTCCCAAGCTAATCCCACTGCCCCGCTCTCTCCCCATAGCCCTGTATCAATCCCAAAATAATCCCACTGCCCCGCTCTCTCCCCATAGCCCTGTATCAATCCCATACTAATCCCACTGCCCCGCTCTCTCCCCATAGCCCTGTATCAATCTCAAACTAATCCCACTGCCCCGCCCTCTCCCCATAGCCCTGTATCAATCCCAAACTAATCCCACTGCCCCGCTCTCTCCATAGTCCTATATCAATACCAAACTAAGCCCACTGCCCCACTCCCTCCCCATAGCCCTGTATCAATCCCAAACTAATCCCACTGCCCCGCTCCCTCCCCATAGCCCTGTATCAATCCTAAACTCTTCCCACTGCCCCACTCTCTCCCCATAGCCTCTATCAATCCGAAACTAATCCAACTGCCCCACTCTCTCCCCATAGCCCTCTATCAATCCCAAACTAATTCCACTACCCCGCTCTCTCCCCATAGCCATGTATCAATCCCAAACTAATCCCACTGCCCCGCTCTCTCCCCATAGACCTGTATCAATCCCAAACTAATCCCACTGCCCCTCTGTCTCCCCATAGCCCTGTATCAATCCCAAACTAATCCCACTGCCCGCTCTATCCCCATAGCCCTGTATCAATCCCAAACTAATCCCACTGCTCCGCTCTCTCCCCATAGCCCTTTATCAATCCCAAACTAATCCCACAGACCTGCTCTCTCCCCATAGCCTGTATCAATGCCTAAACTAATCCCGCTGCCCCGCTCTCTCCCCAAAGCCCCGTATCAATCCCAAACTAATCCCACTGCCCCGCTCCTTCCCCATAGCCTTGTATCATTCGCAAACTAATCCGACTGCCCCACTCTGGCCCCATAGCCTGTATCAATCCCAAACTAATCCAACTACCCCGCTCACTCCATATAGGACTGCATCAATACCAAACTAATCCCACTGTCCCACTCTCTCCCCACAGCCCTGTATTAATCACCAAATTAATCCCACTGCCCCGCTCTCTCCCCATAGCCTGTATCAATCCCACACTAATCCCTCTGCCCCTCACTCTCCCCAGAGCCCTGTATCAATCCCAAACTAATCCCACTGCCCCACTCTCTCCCCATAGCCCTGTATCAATACCAAACTAATCCCACTGCCCCGCTCTCTCCCCATAGCCCTGTATCAATCCCAAACGAATCCCACTGCCCCGCTCTCTCCCCATAGACCAGAATCAATCCCAAACTAATCCCACTGCCCTGCTCTCTCCCCTTAGACCTGTATCAATCCCAAACTAATCCCACTGCCCCGCTCTCTCCCCATAGCCCTGTATCAATCCCAAACTAATCCCACTGCCCCACTCTCTCCCCATAGCCCTGTATCAATACCAAACTAATCCCACTGCCCCGCTCTCTCCCCATAGCCCTGTATCAATCCCAAACGAATCCCACTGCCCCGCTCTCTCCCCATAGACCAGAATCAATCCCAAACTAATCCCACTGCCCTGCTCTCTCCCCTTAGACCTGTATCAATCCCAAACTAATCCCACTGCCCCTCTCTCTCCCCTTAGACCTGTATCAATCCCAAACTAATCCCACTGCCCCGCTCTCTCCCCATAGCCCTGTATCAATCCCAAACTATTCCCACTGCCCCGCATTCGCCCCATAGCCTTGTATCAAACCCAAACTATTCCCACTGCCCCGCTCTCTCCCCTTAGCCGTGTATCAATCCCAAACTAATCCCATTGCCCCGCTCTCTCCCCATAGCCGTGGAACAATCCCAAATTTGTCACACTGACGCGCTCTCTCCCCATAGCCCTGTTTCAATCCCAAACTAATCCCACTGCCCCGCTCTCTCCCCATAGCCCTGTATCAACCCCAAACTAATCCCACTGCCCTGCTCTCTCCCCATAGCCCTGTATCAATCCGAAACTAATCCCACTGCCCCGCTCTCTCCCCATAGCCCTGTATCAATCCCAAACTAATCCCACTGCCCCGCTCTCTCCCCATAGACCTGTATCAATCCCAAACTAATCCCACTGCCCCGCTCTCTCCCCATAACCCTGTATCATTCCCAAACTAATCCCACTGCCCCGCTCTCTCCCCTTAGACCTGTATCAATCCCAAACTAATCCCACTGCTCCGCTCTCTCCCCATATTCCTGTATCAATCCCAAACTATTCCCACTGCCCCGCATTCTCCCCATAGCCCTGTATCAAACCCAAACTATTCCCACTGCCCCGCTCTCTCCCCATAGCCGTGTATCAATCCCAAACTAATCCCATTGCCCCGCTCTCTCCCCATAGCCGTGAATCAATCCCAAACTAATCCCACTGCCCCGCTCTCTCCCCATTGTCCTGTTTCAATCCCAAACTAATCCCACTGCCCTGCTCTCTCCCCATAGCCCTGTATCGATCACAAACTAATCGCTCTGCCCCGCACTCTCCCCATAGCCCTGTATCAATACCAAACTAATCCCACTTCCCCGCTCCCTCCCCATGTCCCTGTATCAATCCCAAACTAATCCCACAGCACCGCTCTCTCCCCATAGCCCTGTATCAATCACTAACTAATCCCACTGCCCTGCTCTCTCCCCATAAAACTGTATCAATCCCAAACTAATCCCAAAGCCCCGCTCTCTCCCCATAGCCCTGTATCAATCCCTAAACTAATCCCTCTGTCCCGCTCACTCCCCATAACCCTGTATCAATCCCAAATTAATCCCGCTTCCCCGCTCTCTCCCCAAAGCCCCGTATCAATCCCAAACTAATCCGACTGCCCCGCTCCCACCCCATAGCCCTGTATCATTCGCAAACTAATCCCAATGCCACACTCTGTCCCCATAGCCTGTATCAATCCCAAACTAATCCCACTACCCCGCTCACTCCATATAGCCCTGTATCAATCCCAAACTAATCCCACTCTCCCACACTCTCCCAACAGCCCTGTATTAATCACCAAACTAATCCCACTGCACCACTCTCTCCCCATAGCCTGTATCAATCCCAAACTAATCCCACTGCCACGCTCTCTCCCCATAGCCCTGTATCAATCCCAAACTAATCCCACTGCCAAGCTCTCGCCCCATAGTCCCTTAACAATCCCAAACTAATCCCACTGCCCCTCTCTCTCCCCATAGCCCTGTATCAATCCCAAACTAATCCCACTGCCCCCCTCTCTCCACATAACCCTGTATCAATCCCAAACTAATCGCACTGACCCGCTCACTCCCCATAGCCCTGAATCAATCCCAAAAGAATCCCACTGCCCCACTCTCTCCCCATACACCTGAATCAATCCCAAACTAATCCCACTGCCCTGCTCTCTCCCCATAGCCCTGTTTCAATCCGTAACTAATCCCACTGCCCCGCTCTCTCCTCATAGACCTGTATCAATCCTAAACTAATCCCACTGCCCTGCTCTCTCCCCATAGCCCTGTATCAATCCCAAACTAATCCCACTGCCCCGCTCTCTCCCCTTAGACCTGTATCAATCCCAAACTAATCCCACTGCTCCGCTCTCTCCCCATAGCCCTGTATCAATCCCAAACTAATCCCACTGCCCCGATCTCTCACCATAGCCCTGTATCAATCCCAAAATAATCCCACTGCCCCGATCCCTCCCCATGTCCCTGTATCAATCCCAAACTAATCCCTGTACCCCGCTCTCTCCCCATATCCCTTTATCAATCCCAAACGAATCCCACTGCCCTGCTCTCTCCCCATAACCCTGTATCAATCCCAAACTACTCCCACTGTCCCGCTCTCTCCCCATAGACCTGTATCAATCCCCAAACTAATCCCACTGCCCTGCTCTCTCCATAGTCCTATATCAATACCAAACTAAGCCCACTGCCCCACTCTCGTCCCACAGCCCTGCATTAATCCCCAATCTAATCCCACTGCCCCGCTCTATCCCCATAGCCCTGTATCAATCCCCAAACTAATCCCACTGCCCCGCTCTCTCCCCATAGCCCAGTATCAATCCCAAACTAATCGCACTGCCCCGCTCTCTCCCAATAGCCCTGTATCAATCCTAAACTCTTCCCACTGCCCCACTCTCTCCCCATAGCCCTGTAACAATCCAAAACTAATCCCACTGCCCCGCTCTCTCCCCAAAGTAACGTATCAATCCCACACTAATCCCACTGCCCCGCTCCCACCCCATAGCCCTGTATCAATCCCAAACTAATCCCACTGCACCACTCTTTCCCCATAGCCCTGTATCAATCCCAAACTAATCCCACAGTCCTGCTCTCTCCCCATAGCCCTTTTTCAATCCCTAAACTAATCCCACTGCCCCGCTCCCTCCCCATAGCCCAGTATCATTGGCAAACTAATCCCACTGCCCCACTATGTCCCCATAGCCTGTATCAATCCCAAACTAATCCAACTACCCCGCTCACTCCATATAGCCCTGCATCAATCCCAAACTAATCCCACTGACCCACTCTCTCCCCATAGCCCTATATCAATCCCAAACTAATCCCACTGCCCCGCTCTCTCCCCATAGACATGTATCAATCCCAAACTAATCCCACTACCCCTCTCTCTCCCCAGAGCCCTGTATCAATTCCAAATTTATCCCACTGCCCCACTCTCTCCCCATAGCCCTGTATCAATCCCAAACTAATCCCACTGTCCCGCTCTCTCCGCATAGCCCTGTATCAATCCCCAAACTAATCCCACTGCCCCACTCTCTCCCCATAGCCCTGTATCAATCCCTAACTAATCCCACTGCCCCGCTCTCTCCCCATGGACCTGTATCAATCCCAAACTAATCCCAATGCCCCGCTCTCTCCCAATCGACCTGTATCATTCCCAAGCTAATCCCACTGCCCCGCTCTCTCCCCATAGCCCTGTATCAATCCCAAAATAATCCCACTGCCCCGCTCTCTCCCCATAGCCCTGTATCAATCCCATACTAATCCCACTGCCCCGCTCTCTCCCCATAGCCCTGTATCAATCTCAAACTAATCCCACTGCCCCGCCCTCTCCCCATAGCCCTGTATCAATCCCAAACTAATCCCACTGCCCCGCTCTCTCCATAGTCCTATATCAATACCAAACTAAGCCCACTGCCCCACTCCCTCCCCATAGCCCTGTATCAATCCCAAACTAATCCCACTGCCCCGCTCCCTCCCCATAGCCCTGTATCAATCCTAAACTCTTCCCACTGCCCCACTCTCTCCCCATAGCCTCTATCAATCCGAAACTAATCCAACTGCCCCACTCTCTCCCCATAGCCCTCTATCAATCCCAAACTAATTCCACTACCCCGCTCTCTCCCCATAGCCATGTATCAATCCCAAACTAATCCCACTGCCCCGCTCTCTCCCCATAGACCTGTATCAATCCCAAACTAATCCCACTGCCCCTCTGTCTCCCCATAGCCCTGTATCAATCCCAAACTAATCCCACTGCCCGCTCTATCCCCATAGCCCTGTATCAATCCCAAACTAATCCCACTGCTCCGCTCTCTCCCCATAGCCCTTTATCAATCCCAAACTAATCCCACAGACCTGCTCTCTCCCCATAGCCTGTATCAATGCCTAAACTAATCCCGCTGCCCCGCTCTCTCCCCAAAGCCCCGTATCAATCCCAAACTAATCCCACTGCCCCGCTCCTTCCCCATAGCCTTGTATCATTCGCAAACTAATCCGACTGCCCCACTCTGGCCCCATAGCCTGTATCAATCCCAAACTAATCCAACTACCCCGCTCACTCCATATAGGACTGCATCAATACCAAACTAATCCCACTGTCCCACTCTCTCCCCACAGCCCTGTATTAATCACCAAATTAATCCCACTGCCCCGCTCTCTCCCCATAGCCTGTATCAATCCCACACTAATCCCTCTGCCCCTCACTCTCCCCAGAGCCCTGTATCAATCCCAAACTAATCCCACTGCCCCACTCTCTCCCCATAGCCCTGTATCAATACCAAACTAATCCCACTGCCCCGCTCTCTCCCCATAGCCCTGTATCAATCCCAAACGAATCCCACTGCCCCGCTCTCTCCCCATAGACCAGAATCAATCCCAAACTAATCCCACTGCCCTGCTCTCTCCCCTTAGACCTGTATCAATCCCAAACTAATCCCACTGCCCCGCTCTCTCCCCATAGCCCTGTATCAATCCCAAACTAATCCCACTGCCCCACTCTCTCCCCATAGCCCTGTATCAATACCAAACTAATCCCACTGCCCCGCTCTCTCCCCATAGCCCTGTATCAATCCCAAACGAATCCCACTGCCCCGCTCTCTCCCCATAGACCAGAATCAATCCCAAACTAATCCCACTGCCCTGCTCTCTCCCCTTAGACCTGTATCAATCCCAAACTAATCCCACTGCCCCTCTCTCTCCCCTTAGACCTGTATCAATCCCAAACTAATCCCACTGCCCCGCTCTCTCCCCATAGCCCTGTATCAATCCCAAACTATTCCCACTGCCCCGCATTCGCCCCATAGCCTTGTATCAAACCCAAACTATTCCCACTGCCCCGCTCTCTCCCCTTAGCCGTGTATCAATCCCAAACTAATCCCATTGCCCCGCTCTCTCCCCATAGCCGTGGAACAATCCCAAATTTGTCACACTGACGCGCTCTCTCCCCATAGCCCTGTTTCAATCCCAAACTAATCCCACTGCCCCTCTCTCTCCCCATAGCCCTGTATCAATCCCAAACTAATCCCATTGCCCCGCTCTCTCCCCATAGCCGTGTATCAATCCCAAACTAATCCCACTGCCGCGCTCTCTCCCCATAGCCCTGTATCAATCCCAAACTAATCCCACTGCCGCGCTCTCTCCCCATAGCCCTGTATCAATCCCAAACTAATCGCACTGCGCCGCACTCTCCCCATAGCCCTGTATCCATCCCAAACTAATCCCACTGTCCCGCTCCCTCCCCATGTCCCTGTATCAATCCCAAACTAATCCCACTGCCCCGCTCTCTCCCCATAGCCCTGTATCGATCACAAACTAATCGCTCTGCCCCGCACTCTCCCCATAGCCCTGTATCAATACCAAACTAATCCCACTTCCCCGCTCCCTCCCCATGTCCCTGTATCAATCCCAAACTAATCCCACTGCCCCACTCTCTCCCCATAGCCCTGTAGCAATCACTAACTAATCCCACTGCCCCGCTCTCTCCCCATAAAACTGTATCAATCCCAAACTAATCCCAAAGCCCCGCTCTCTCCCAATAGACCTGTATCAATCCCAAACTAATCCCACTGCCCCGCTCACTCCCCATAGTCCTGTATCAATCCCAAAATAATCCCACTGCCCCGCTCTATCCACAAAGTCACGTATCAATCTGACACTAATCCCACTGCCCTGCTCCCTCCCCATAGCCCAGTGTCAATCCCAAATTAATCCCGCTGCCCCACTCTTTCCCCAAAGCCCTGTATCAATCCCAACTTAATCCCACACTCCCGCACTCTCCCCATAGCCCTGTATCAATCCCTAAACTAATCCCTCTGTCCCGCTTACTCCCCATAGCCCTGTATCAATCCCAAACTAATCCGACAGCCCCGCTCCCACCCCTTAGACCTGTATCAATCCCAAACTAATCCCACTGCTCCGCTCTCTCCCCATATTCCTGTATCAATCCCAAACTATTCCCACTGCCCCGCATTCTCCCCATAGCCCTGTATCAAACCCAAACTATTCCCACTGCCCCGCTCTCTCCCCATAGCCGTGTATCAATCCCAAACTAATCCCATTGCCCCGCTCTCTCCCCATAGCCGTGAATCAATCCCAAACTAATCCCACTGCCCCGCTCTCTCCCCATTGTCCTGTTTCAATCCCAAACTAATCCCACTGCCCTGCTCTCTCCCCATAGCCCTGTATCGATCACAAACTAATCGCTCTGCCCCGCACTCTCCCCATAGCCCTGTATCAATACCAAACTAATCCCACTTCCCCGCTCCCTCCCCATGTCCCTGTATCAATCCCAAACTAATCCCACTGCCCCGCTCTCTCCCCATAGACCTGTATCAATCCCAAACTAATCCCACAGCACCGCTCTCTCCCCATAGCCCTGTATCAATCACTAACTAATCCCACTGCCCTGCTCTCTCCCCATAAAACTGTATCAATCCCAAACTAATCCCAAAGCCCCGCTCTCTCCCCATAGCCCTGTATCAATCCCTAAACTAATCCCTCTGTCCCGCTCACTCCCCATAACCCTGTATCAATCCCAAATTAATCCCGCTTCCCCGCTCTCTCCCCAAAGCCCCGTATCAATCCCAAACTAATCCGACTGCCCCGCTCCCACCCCATAGCCCTGTATCAATCGCAAACTAATCCCAATGCCACACTCTGTCCCCATAGCCTGTATCAATCCCAAACTAATCCCACTACCCCGCTCACTCCATATAGCCCTGTATCAATCCCAAACTAATCCCACTCTCCCACACTCTCCCAACAGCCCTGTATTAATCACCAAACTAATCCCACTGCACCACTCTCTCCCCATAGCCTGTATCAATCCCAAACTAATCCCACTGCCACGCTCTCTCCCCATAGCCCTGTATCAATCCCAAACTAATCCCACTGCCAAGCTCTCGCCCCATAGTCCCTTAACAATCCCAAACTAATCCCACTGCCCCTCTCTCTGCCCATAGCCCTGTATCAATCCCAAACTAATCCCACTGCCCCCCTCTCTCCACATAACCCTGTATCAATCCCAAACTAATCGCACTGACCCGCTCACTCCCCATAGCCCTGAATCAATCCCAAAAGAATCCCACTGCCCCACTCTCTCCCCATACACCTGAATCAATCCCAAACTAATCCCACTGCCCTGCTCTCTCCCCATAGCCCTGTTTCAATCCGTAACTAATCCCACTGCCCCGCTCTCTCCTCATAGACCTGTATCAATCCTAAACTAATCCCACTTCCCTGCTCTCTCCCCATAGCCCTGTATCAATCCCAAACTAATCCCACTGCCCCGCTCTCTCCCCTTAGACCTGTATCAATCCCAAACTAATCCCACTGCTCCGCTCTCTCCCCATAGCCCTGTATCAATCCCAAACTAATCCCACTGCCCCGCTCACTCCCCATAGCCCTGAATCAATCCCAAAAGAATCCCACTGCCCCGCTCTCTCCCCATAGACCTGAATCAATCCCAAACTAATCCCACTGCCCTGCTCTCTCCCCATAGCCCTGTTTCAATTTCTAACTAATCCCACTGCCCCGCTCTCTCCTCATAGACCTGTATCAATCCTAAACTAATCCCACTGCCCTGCTCTCTCCCCATAGCCCTGTATCAATCCCAAACTAATCCCACTGCCCCGCTCTCTCCCCTTAGACCTGTATCAATCCCAAACTAATCCCACTGCTCCGCTCTCTCCCCATAGCCCTGTATCAACCTCAAACTAATGCCACTGCCCCACTCTCTCCCCATAGCCATGTATCAATCCCAAACTAATCCCACTGCACCACTCTCTCCCCATAGCCTGTATCAATCCCAAACTAATCCCACTGCCACGCTCTCTCCCCATAGCCCTGTATCAATCCCAAACTAATCCCACTGCCAAGCTCTCGCCCCATAGTCCCTTAACAATCCCAAACTAATCCCACTGCCCCTCTCTCTCCCCATAGCCCTGTATCAATCCCAAACTAATCCCACTGCCCCCCTCTCTCCACATAACCCTGTATCAATCCCAAACTAATCGCACTGACCCGCTCACTCCCCATAGCCCTGAATCAATCCCAAAAGAATCCCACTGCCCCACTCTCTCCCCATACACCTGAATCAATCCCAAACTAATCCCACTGCCCTGCTCTCTCCCCATAGCCCTGTTTCAATCCGTAACTAATCCCACTGCCCCGCTCTCTCCTCATAGACCTGTATCAATCCTAAACTAATCCCACTGCCCTGCTCTCTCCCCATAGCCCTGTATCAATCCCAAACTAATCCCACTGCCCCGCTCTCTCCCCTTAGACCTGTATCAATCCCAAACTAATCCCACTGCTCCGCTCTCTCCCCATAGCCCTGTATCAATCCCAAACTAATCCCACTGCCCCGCTCACTCCCCATAGCCCTGAATCAATCCCAAAAGAATCCCACTGCCCCGCTCTCTCCCCATAGACCTGAATCAATCCCAAACTAATCCCACTGCCCTGCTCTCTCCCCATAGCCCTGTTTCAATTTCTAACTAATCCCACTGCCCCGCTCTCTCCTCATAGACCTGTATCAATCCTAAACTAATCCCACTGCCCTGCTCTCTCCCCATAGCCCTGTATCAATCCCAAACTAATCCCACTGCCCCGCTCTCTCCCCTTAGACCTGTATCAATCCCAAACTAATCCCACTGCTCCGCTCTCTCCCCATAGCCCTGTATCAACCTCAAACTAATGCCACTGCCCCACTCTCTCCCCATAGCCGTGTATCAATCCCAAACTAATCCCACTGCCCCGCTCTCTCCCCATAGCCCTGTATCAATCCCAAACTAATCCCATTGCCCTGCTCTCTCCCCATAGCCGTGTATCAATCCCAAACTAATCCCACTGCCGCGCTCTCTCCCCATAGCCCTGTATCAATCCCAAACTAATCCCACTGCCGCGCTCTCTCCCCATAGCCCTGTATCAATCCCAAACTAATCGCACTGCCCCGCACTCTCCCCATAGCCCTGTATCCATCCCAAACTAATCCCACTGTCCCGCTCCCTCCCCATGTCCCTGTATCAATCCCAAACTAATCCCACTGCCCCGCTCTCTCCCCATAGCCCTGTATCGATCACAAACTAATCGCTCTGCCCCGCACTCTCCCCATAGCCCTGTATCAATACCAAACTAATCCCACTTCCCCGCTCCCGCCCCATGTCCCTGTATCAATCCCAAACTAATCCCACTGCCCCACTCTCTCCCCATAGCCCTGTAGCAATCACTAACTAATCCCACTGCCCCGCTCTCTCCCCATAAAACTGTATCAATCCCAAACTAATCCCAAAGCCCCGCTCTCTCCCAATAGACCTGTATCAATCCCAAACTAATCCCACTGCCCCGCTCACTCCCCATAGTCCTGTATCAATCCCAAAATAATCCCACTGCCCCGCTCTATCCACAAAGTCACGTATCAATCTGACACTAATCCCACTGCCCTGCTCCCTCCCCATAGCCCAGTGTCAATCCCAAATTAATCCCGCTGCCCCACTCTTTCCCCAAAGCCCTGTATCAATCCCAACTTAATCCCACACTCCCGCACTCTCCCCATAGCCCTGTATCAATCCCTAAACTAATCCCTCTGTCCCGCTTACTCCCCATAGCCCTGTATCAATCCCAAACTAATCCGACAGCCCCGCTCCCACCCCTTAGACCTGTATCAATCCCAAACTAATCCCACTGCTCCGCTCTCTCCCCATATTCCTGTATCAATCCCAAACTATTCCCACTGCCCCGCATTCTCCCCATAGCCCTGTATCAAACCCAAACTATTCCCACTGCCCCGCTCTCTCCCCATAGCCGTGTATCAATCCCAAACTAATCCCATTGCCCCGCTCTCTCCCCATAGCCGTGAATCAATCCCAAACTAATCCCACTGCCCCGCTCTCTCCCCATTGTTCCTGTTTCAATCCCAAACTAATCCCACTGCCCTGCTCTCTCCCCATAGCCCTGTATCGATCACAAACTAATCGCTCTGCCCCGCACTCTCCCCATAGCCCTGTATCAATACCAAACTAATCCCACTTCCCCGCTCCCTCCCCATGTCCCTGTATCAATCCCAAACTAATCCCACTGCCCCGCTCTCTCCCCATAGACCTGTATCAATCCCAAACTAATCCCACAGCACCGCTCTCTCCCCATAGCCCTGTATCAATCACTAACTAATCCCACTGCCCTGCTCTCTCCCCATAAAACTGTATCAATCCCAAACTAATCCCAAAGCCCCGCTCTCTCCCCATAGCCCTGTATCAATCCCTAAACTAATCCCTCTGTCCCGCTCACTCCCCATAACCCTGTATCAATCCCAAATTAATCCCGCTTCCCCGCTCTCTCCCCAAAGCCCCGTATCAATCCCAAACTAATCCGACTGCCCCGCTCCCACCCCATAGCCCTGTATCAATCGCAAACTAATCCCAATGCCACACTCTGTCCCCATAGCCTGTATCAATCCCAAACTAATCCCACTACCCCGCTCACTCCATATAGCCCTGTATCAATCCCAAACTAATCCCACTCTCCCACACTCTCCCAACAGCCCTGTATTAATCACCAAACTAATCCCACTGCACCACTCTCTCCCCATAGCCTGTATCAATCCCAAACTAATCCCACTGCCACGCTCTCTCCCCATAGCCCTGTATCAATCCCAAACTAATCCCACTGCCAAGCTCTCGCCCCATAGTCCCTTAACAATCCCAAACTAATCCCACTGCCCCTCTCTCTGCCCATAGCCCTGTATCAATCCCAAACTAATCCCACTGCCCCCCTCTCTCCACATAACCCTGTATCAATCCCAAACTAATCGCACTGACCCGCTCACTCCCCATAGCCCTGAATCAATCCCAAAAGAATCCCACTGCCCCACTCTCTCCCCATACACCTGAATCAATCCCAAACTAATCCCACTGCCCTGCTCTCTCCCCATAGCCCTGTTTCAATCCGTAACTAATCCCACTGCCCCGCTCTCTCCTCATAGACCTGTATCAATCCTAAACTAATCCCACTTCCCTGCTCTCTCCCCATAGCCCTGTATCAATCCCAAACTAATCCCACTGCCCCGCTCTCTCCCCTTAGACCTGTATCAATCCCAAACTAATCCCACTGCTCCGCTCTCTCCCCATAGCCCTGTATCAATCCCAAACTAATCCCACTGCCCCGCTCACTCCCCATAGCCCTGAATCAATCCCAAAAGAATCCCACTGCCCCGCTCTCTCCCCATAGACCTGAATCAATCCCAAACTAATCCCACTGCCCTGCTCTCTCCCCATAGCCCTGTTTCAATTTCTAACTAATCCCACTGCCCCGCTCTCTCCTCATAGACCTGTATCAATCCTAAACTAATCCCACTGCCCTGCTCTCTCCCCATAGCCCTGTATCAATCCCAAACTAATCCCACTGCCCCGCTCTCTCCCCTTAGACCTGTATCAATCCCAAACTAATCCCACTGCTCCGCTCTCTCCCCATAGCCCTGTATCAACCTCAAACTAATGCCACTGCCCCACTCTCTCCCCATAGCCGTGTATCAATCCCAAACTAATCCCACTGCCCCGCTCTCTCCCCATAGCCCTGTATCAATCCCAAACTAATCCCATTGCCCCGCTCTCTCCCCATAGCCGTGTATCAATCCCAAACTAATCCCACTGCCACGCTCTCTCCCCATAGCCCTGTATCAATCCCAAACTAATCCCACTGCCGCGCTCTCTCCCCATAGCCCTGTATCAATCCCAAACTAATCGCACTGCCCCGCACTCTCCCCATAGCCCTGTATCCATCCCAAACTAATCCCACTGTCCCGCTCCCTCCCCATGTCCCTGTATCAATCCCAAACTAATCCCACTGCCCCGCTCTCTCCCCATAGCCCTGTATCGATCACAAACTAATCGCTCTGCCCCGCACTCTCCCCATAGCCCTGTATCAATACCAAACTAATCCCACTTCCCCGCTCCCTCCCCATGTCCCTGTATCAATCCCAAACTAATCCCACTGCCCCACTCTCTCCCCATAGCCCTGTAGCAATCACTAACTAATCCCACTGCCCCACTCTCTCCCCATAAAACTGTATCAATCCCAAACTAATCCCAAAGCCCCGCTCTCTCCCAATAGACCTGTATCAATCCCAAACTAATCCCACTGCCCCGCTCACTCCCCATAGTCCTGTATCAATCCCAAAATAATCCCACTGCCCTGCTCCCTCCCCATAGCCCAGTGTCAATCCCAAATTAATCCCGCTGCCCCACTCTTTCCCCAAAGCCCTGTATCAATCCCAACTTAATCCCACACTCCTGCACTCTCCCCATAGCCCTGTATCAATCCCTAAACTAATCCCTCTGTCCCGCTCACTCCCCATAACCCTGTATCAATCCCAAATTAATCCCGCTTCCCCGCTCTCTCCCCAAAGCCCCGTATCAATCCCAAACTAATCCGACAGCCCCGCTCCCACCCCATAGCCCTGTATCAATCGCAAACTAATCCCACTGCCACACTCTGTCCCCATAGCCTGTATCAATCCCAAACTAATCCCACTACCCCGCTCACTCCATATAGCCCTGTATCAATCCCAAACTAATCCCACTCTCCCACACTCTCCCAACAGCCCTGTATTAATCACCAAACTAATCCCACTGCCCCGCTCTCTCCCCAGAGCCTGTATCAATCCCAAGCTAATCCCACTGCCACGCTCTCTCCCCATAGCCCTGTTTCAATCCCTAACTAATCCCACTGCCCCTCTCTCTCCCCATAGCCCTGTATCAATCCCAAACTAATCCCACTGCCCCGCTCACTCCCCATAGCCCTGAATCAATCCCAAAAGAATCCCACTGCCCCGCTCTCTCCCCATAGACCTGAATCAATCCCAAACTAATCCCACTGCCCTGCTCTCTCCCCATAGCCCTGTTTCAATCCCTAACTAATCCCACTGCCCCGCTCTCTCCTCATAGACCTGTATCAATCCTGAACTAATCCCACTGCCCTGCTCTCTCCCCATAGCCCTGTATCAATCCCAAACTAATCCCACTGCCCCGCTCTCTCCCCTTAGACCTGTATCAATCCCAAACTAATCCCACTGCTCCGCTCTCTCCCCATAGCCCTGTATCAATCCCAAACTAATCCCACTGCCCCGCTCACTCCCCATAGCCCTGAATCAATCCCAAAAGAATCCCACTGCCCCGCTCTCTCCCCATAGACCTGAATCAATCCCAAACTAATCCCACTGCCCTGCTCTCTCCCCATAGCCCTGTATCAATCCCAAACTAATCCCACTGCTCCGCTCTCTCCCCATAGCCCTGTATCAACCTCAAACTAATGCCACTGCCCCGCTCTCTCCCCATAGCCGTGTATCAATCCCAAACTAATCCCACTGCCCCGCTCTCTCCCCATAGCCCTGTATCATTCCCAAACTAATCCCATTGCCCCGCTCTCTCCCCATAGCCGTGTATCAATCCCAAACTAATCCCACTGCCGCGCTCTCTCCCCATAGCCCTGTATCAATCCCAAACTAATCCCACTGCCGCGCTCTCTCCCCATAGCCCTGTATCAATCCCAAACTAATCGCACTGCCACGCACTCTCCCCATAGCCCTGTATCAATCCCAAACTAATCCCACTGTCCCGCTCCCTCCCCATGTCCCTGTATCAATCCCAAACTAATCCCACTGCCCCGTTCTCTCCCCATAGCCCTGTATCAATCCCAAACAGATCCCACGGCCCCGCTCTCTCCCCATAGCCCTGTATCAATCCCAAACAGATCCCACGGCCCCGCTCTCTCCCCATAGCCCTGTATCAATCCCAAACTAATCCCTCTGCCCCGATCTCTCCCCATAGACCTGTATCAATCCCAAACTAATCCCACTGCCCCGCTCCCTCCCCATGTCCTTGTATCAATCCCGAACTAATCCCACTGCCCCGCTCTCTCCCCATAGCCCTGTATCAATCCCAAACGAATCCCACTGCCCTGCTCTCTCTCCATAACCCTGTATCAATCCCAAACTAATCCCACTGTCCCGCACTCTCCCCATAGCCCTGTATCAATCCCCAAAATTATCCCACTGTCCCGCTCTCTCTATAGTCCTATATCAATACCAAACTAAGCCCACTGCCCCGCTCCCTCCCCATAGCCCTGTATCAATCCAAAACTAATCCCACTGCCCCGCTCTATCCACATAGCCTATATCAATCCCAAACTAATCCCACTGCCCCGCTCCCTCCCGATAGCCCTGTATCAATCCTAAACTCTTCCCACTGCCCCACTCTCTCCCCATAGCCTGTATCATTACGAAACTAATCCCACTACCCCGCTCTCTCCCCATTGCCCTCTATCAATCCCAAACTAATTCCACTACCCCGCTCTCTCCCCATAGCCCTGTATCAATCCCAAACTAATCCCACTGCCCCGCTCTCTCCCCATAGACCTGTATCAATCCCAAACTAATCCCACTGCCCCTCTGTCTCCCCATAGCCCTGTATCAATCCCAAACTAATCCCACTGCCCCTCTGTCTCCCCATAGACCTGTATCAATCCCAAACTAATCCCACTGCCCCGCTCTCTCCCCAAAGTCACATATCAATCCCACACTAATCCCACTGCCCCGCTCTCTCCCCATAGCCGTGTATCAATCCCAAACTAATCCCACTGCCCCACTCTTTCCCCATTGCACTGTATCAATCCCAACCTAATCCCACAGTCCTGCTCTCTCCCCATAGCCCTGTATCAATCCCTAATCTAATCCCGCTGCCCTGCTCTCTCCCCAAAGCCCCGTACCAATCCCAAACTAATCCCACTGCCCCGCTCCCTCCCCATAGCCCTGTATCATTCGCAAACTAATCCGACTGCCCCACTCTGTCCCCATAGCCTGTATCAATCCCAAACTAATCCAACTACCCCGCTCACTCCATATAGCCCTGCATCAATCGCAAACTAATCCCACTGTCCCACTCTCTCCCCACAGCCCTGTATTAATCACCAAACTAATCCCACTGCCCCGCTCTCTCCCCATAGCCTGTATCAATCCCAAACTAATCCCACTGCCCCGCTCTCTCCCCATAGCCCTGTATCCATCCAAAACTAATCCCACTGCCATGCTCTCGCCCCATAGACCTGTATCAATCCCAAACTAATCCCACTGCCCCTCTCTCTCCCCAGAGCCCTGTATCAATCCCAAACTTATCCCAATGCCCCACTCTCTCCCCATAACCCTCTATCAATCCCTAACTAATCCCACTGCCCCGATCGCTCCCCATAGCCCTTATCAATCCCAAACTAATCCCACTGCCCCGCTCCCACCCCATGTCCCTGTATCAATCCCAAACTAATCCCACTGTCCCGCGCTCTCCCCATAGCCCTGTATCAATACCCAAACTAATCCCACTGCCCCGCTCTCTCCATAGTCCTATATCAATACCAAACTAAGCCCACTGCCCCACTCCCTCCCCATAGCCTATATCAATCCCAAACTAATCCCACTGCCCCGCTCTCTCCCCTTAGACCTGTATCAATCCCAAACTAATCCCACTGCTCCGCTCTCTCCCCATAGCCCTGTATCAATCCCAAACTAATCCCACTGCCCCACTCTCTCCCCATAGCCCTTTATCAAACCCAAACTAATCCCACTGCCCCACTCTCTCCCCATAGCCCTGTATCAATCCCAAAATAATCCCACTGCCCCTCTGTCTCCCCATAGCCCTGTATCAATCCCAAGCTAATCCCACTGCCCCGCTCTCTCCCCTTAGACCTGTATCAATCCCAAACTAATCCCACTGCTCCGCTCTCTCCCCATAGCCCTGTATCAATCCCAAACTAATCCCACTGCCCCGCATTCTCCCCATAGCCCTGTATCAATCCCAAACTAATCCCATTGCCCCGCTCTCTGCCCATAGCCGTGTATCAATCCCAAACTAATCCCTCTGCTCCGCTCTCTCCCCATAGCACTGTATCAATCCCAAACTAATCCCACTGCCCCGCTCTCTCCCCATAGCCCTGTATCAATCCCAAACTAATCCCACTGCCCCGTTCTCTCCCGATAGCCCTGTATCAATCCCAAACTAATCCCACTTTCCTGTTCTCTCCCCATAGCCCTGTATCAATCCCCAAACTAATCCCACTGCCCCACTCTCTCCCCATAGCCCTGTATCAATCCCAAACTAATCCCACTGCCCCACGCTCTCCCCATAGCCCTGTATCAATCCCAAACTAATCCCACTGCCCCGCTCTCTCCCCCTAGCCCTGTATCAATCCCAAACTAATCCCACTGCCCCAATCTCTCCCCATAGCCCTGTATCAATCCCAAACTAATCCCACTGCCCCGCTCTCTCCCCCTAGCCCTGTATCAATCCCCAAACTAAGCCCACTGCCCCCCTCTCTCCCCATAGCCCTGTGTCAATTCCAAACTAATCCCACTGCCCCACTCTCTCCCCATTGCCCTGTATCAATCCCAAACTAATCCCAATGCCCCGCTCTCTCCCCATAGCCCTGTATCAATCCCAAACTGATCCCACTGCCCTGCTCTCTCCCCATAGCCCTGTATCAATCCCAAACTAATCACACTGCCCCACTCTCTCCCCATTGCCCTGTATTAATCCCAAACTAATCCCACTACCCCACTCACTCCCCATACCCATTATCAATCCCCAAACTACTCCCACTGTCCCCGCTCTCTCCTCATACCCCTGTATCAATCGCAAACTAATCCCACTACCCCGGTCTCTCCCCATAGCCCTGTATCAATCCCCAAACTAATCCCACTGGCCTGGTCTCTCACCGTAGCCCTGTATCAGTCCCAAACTAATCCCATTGCCCCACTCTCACCCCATAGCCCTGTATCAATCCCAATCTCACCCCACTGCCCCACTCTCTCCCCATTGCCCTGTATCATTCCCAATAATAATCCCACTGCACCTCTGTCAGTGCAGTGCTGCATCAGTACATGCACGAGAGAGAGTTGGCCTGGATCAGGGGGCTCAAGTCTCTGGAGTGGCGACTGAAACCCGTGGACATTTCCCCTGGAATGACCAGTGAGGTCCACCCATGGCACAATGTGAATGGGTGATGGCGGGTATGTTGTCTCCAGCTGTGATTAAACCGCGTACCTGTGGCATCACCAGGCTGACAGAGCGGAGGTCATGAGCCAAGACGCCAGTTGCTCTGAGCACGTCCGTGCCTGTTAGAACAGGAGAGAGGTTTACCGAGTCACTTCCAACGCTTCAAAGCATTTCACAGCCAACGAAGGGCCTTCTTTTCGAAGTGTGGGTCGCTGTTGTCATGTCGAAAATATGCCAGGCCATTTATGCACAGCAAGCTCCCATGAACAGCAACGTGATAATGACCCAGGTCATCTCTGCGGTGGAAGCAGATTCAATAGGAACTTTCAAAAAGGGGGGGAATCGGATAAATACTTGAAGGGGAAAAATTTGCAGGGCTATGGGAGGACAGAGCAGGGGGGGGTAGAGAGAGGGGTCTAATTGAATAGACCTTACAATGAGCCGGAACAGGTACGATGGGCTGAATGGCCTCCTTTTTGTGTAGTATTCGGTGATGTAGATGAGGTCAAATGGAGCCCTGGAAAATCATATCCGCGCCTTTGAACTGTTTATTTCGAAAGAACGATATTTTGTCATTATGACAGTACGAAACCTGATTGTGTTTCTATGAGACAGACTGAGAACGTTGACGCTTAATCAACTACATTTTAAAGCAATGAGCGGGTTCTGCCCTCCGGCCTCAGTAGTCCGATAACAAACTTCGCAGGTTTAAAATAACTGATAACAATCAGGGAGTCACAGAATCTTTACAACACAGAAGGAGGACATTCGGCCCCTCGTCTCTGTGCTGGCTCACTACAAGAATTCATCTCGCCCACCACCCCCTAGCTTTATCCCCTGACCCCACACATTTTCCCTCTTCAGGTCATGACCCCACTCCCTTTTGAAATCCCCGATTGAATCAGCCTCCCCCCCCCCACCCCAACACTCTCTCTCGGGCGGAACATTCCGGATCCTCACCGCTCGCTGTGTGAACAAGTTCCTCCTCGTGTCGCCGTTGCTTCTTTTACCAATCACCTTAAATCTGTGTCCCCCTGGTTCTCGATCCTTCCACCAATGGGGACAGTCTCCCCCCCGCCCCGATCGACCCTGTGCCGGACCCCTCACGGTTTCGAACACCTCGATCAAATCTCCTCTCGAGCTTCTCTCCTCCGAGGAGAACAGTCCCAGCTTCTCCGATCTGTCCACGGAACTGAAGTTCCTCGTCCCTGGAACCATAACTCATGCAAGTCATTACAGGTAAAGGTTTGCTGCAGGAAATGAGCAGAAAAAAAACTCTGTTATTCTTTAGTAATCAGGTGTCTGTGCTTTGGGTAAGATCCAGCCGCTCGAGACTGTTAAACAGGAACAGGAGGAGGCCCATTCAGCCATTTCCTGCTGCTCCGCTATTCTATCAGGTCACATCCGTTCTGTATCTTAACTCCATCCACCCACCTCGGTTCTGTAACCCTTAACCCCCCACCGACCCAACAAAAAATCTCTCCATCTCCGTTTTCAAATATTCAATTGACCCCTCCCAGCCTCGGCAGCTTTTTCTGGATGAGTTGCAGCTCCCACAACACTCGAGAAGCTCGACACCGTCCAGGACAAAGCAGCCCCGCTTGATGGGGCACCCCATCCACAAACATTCACTCCCCCCACCACCACCACCACCACCGACGCACAGTAGCAGCAGTGTGTGTACCATCTACAAGATGCACTGCAGCAACTCACCAAGGCTCCTTCGACAGCGCCACCCAAACCCACGACCTCTACCATCTTAGAAGGACAAGGGCAGCAGACACATAGGGGACACCACCACCTGGAAGTTCCCCTCCGAGTACTCACCCTCCCGACTTGGAAATATATCCCCTCTCCTTCACTGTCGCCGGGTCAAAATCCTGGAACTCCCTTCCTAACAGCGCTCGGGGTGTACCTACACCACACACGGAGACTGCAGCGGCTCAAGAAGGCAGCTCACCCACCACCACCTTCTCAAGGGGCAATAAATGCTGGGGGCCCGGCCAGCGACGCCCACATCCCCACGCGAATGAATTTTTTTGAGGACCTGCAGGGCTGACGGAATTGGCCCAGAGAGCTCACCTCTCTCAGCTGAACCCGCGCCGACATGTGAAATGGGGCAGCCCAGCCTCGGAGTCAGAGCTGAGTTACTGCCCACTCAGCCACCAGTGAGACCACAGGCTCCCTGTTCACAGGAACGGGCGGCACCTGTCGTTTCCTGTTCTGACAGACTCAGCCGACACAGCCGAAAACCCGGCCTTGGTTGAGATCACTAGCGGCTGCCCGGTTCCCGGTGCTCTCCGGGGTGACGCACGCCGAGGACAGAGACTCCTGGGTTCAGGGATTCGCTGCGGTGAGTAGCCCCGGGGGGGGGTGGGGAGGGGGTAGCTGAACCGGGAACTGAGGCTCCTTGCCCTGACTCTCCACCGTGGCCACACACACACAGAGTCCATTCACAACCACCACCACCACCACCCCCTCTGCTCCCCATCGCTCCACCATTGGCGGCCGTGCCTTCAGCTGCCTGGGGTTGGGGAGGTGGGTGCCCTAAGGTCTGGAATTCCCTCCCTAAAACCCTCCGCCTCTCTCCCACCCCACCCCCTTTAAAACTGACCACTTTGACCGAAAGTCACCCAACACCCCCACCCCCGCCTAAACATCTTCTTATGCGTCTCTGGGCCAAACCTCTGTCCACGCTCTGGTGCGGTGGCCTTTGGAGGGGGGCAGGATTTACCAGTCCCGAGGCACCACGTCAATGCAAGACCGTTCTTGTTGCAGCTGAGAGCTGGTTTCTAATGCGCCCTGCCCCACGCGATTTCCCTGCTGCTGGGGCCCGAAAGGTGTGCAAAACGAATTTCACACCTCAGAGGCTGACTTGAATGCGGGGTTTATAATTAGCCGCAGTGTTAAAAAGCAGATAGGACTGCGGACGGCTTTGGCCCCCGCGCGTTTAAGGAAGGACGTGAAACGGGTTTAGCAGCCGTTCGGGAGAAGGTTTCACCGGGCTTGTACGAGACCCCGAGGGTTGGGGGGGCTTGACCGCCCCCTGCTCCTGGACCACGGGACGCAAAATAAAAAAGCGAATGGTATTCTCTCAGAGGGCGGCGAGTCTTTGGGGCTCTCTTCCCCTCCCCAAGAGAGAGCGGCGGAGGAGGAGGAGGCTGGGTCGATGAACATTTCGTCGGGGTTGGGGGTGGGGGTAGATAGATTCTTGGCTAAGTTTGTCCGCTGGGAGGGGGCGGGTGGGTGTGTGTTTTGGAGGGGGAGGAGGGGTGTAGGCGGGAATGTGGAGCTGAGGCCACCCCCCGGCTGAGCCACGGGTCTTATTGAGTGGCGCAGCAGGCCCGAGAGGGGCCGAATGGCCTCCTCCTGTGCTGCGTGGGCCTGCGGGTGGACGATGGAGCTGTGGGTCGCTGGGTTTGTAAAGGCGCCACCAAAATGCAAGCGCTTGTGTTACTTTTTTTTAATCTGGCATCTTTCGCATCGTCAAATGTTGGGCGGGGGTGGGTGTGGGGGGTGGGGGGCGCGGGGGTAGAGGGGGGGATGCATCACAGTCTCGGGGGGGGGTGGGGGGGAGCGGATGGCCATTTCGGACGGAGACAAGAGGAGAAACGTCTTCGCTCGGAGGGGTTGGGAATCTGCGGAATTCTCTCCCCCCACCTCCCCCACCTCCCCCCTCTGGGAGCCGCGGATGCTCCCTCCCCGAGTCTATTCGAGACCGAGATCGATGGGGGGTCTTTGGGGCACCGAGGGATGGGGCGGGAAAGTGGGGTTGAGGTGGGAGATCAGCCCACGCTCGTACTGAAAGGGTGGGGGTGGGGGGGTAGAAGCAGGCGAGAGGGCCCGAATGGCCTCCTCGTGCTCTATTTCCCGGAGCGGAGCGCCTCGCGTTGAGGGGATTTTGGATCAGGCGACCCAAGGGGTTCCGAGATCATCTGGAAAGTGGATGTGTCATTGAGAAAAGTGAGGAGAGATTTGGCACAGTTCACCCTGTGGCTAGGCTGACGGTGACCTTATCGCTGGGGGTGGGGGGTGGTTAACCCTGCAGAGTGCTACAGACTGGACCCCCCCCAATCCTGCTAACCTCCTGTCCGTAATCAGAGTGGGTTCACTTTGATGAGCCTGAGACCCTGTTTATCTGTTTTTTTGCAAAGTCACCAGCAGCGTACCTTTCAAACCAGGAACATTTATCATAGTCACGCGCTCTCCCGGAAAAGGGTTTTGTCGCTACTGCACACACACTACACACACACACACATAGACACACACTACACACACACACACACACACACATAGACACACACTACCCACACACACACACACACACATAGACACACACTACACACACACACACACATACACACACTACACACACACACACACACACATAGACACACACTACACACACACACACATAGACACACACTACACACACACACACACACATAGACACACACTACACACACACACAC